>NC_031775.1:12195514-12201482 GCF_001522545.3 Parus major | reverse complement strand
CGGCCGCCCGCCATAAAGTGAATGGCCAGGGTGAATGGGAGGCAGTCGGCCGGCGCCCTCCGCCTCCGCCCTCCCCGTGAGCCGCGGGCCGGCAGCGACGCGCAGAGTGGCTGGGGAGCCGGGGGGATTTACTTTCTGACAGCGGCAGAGCAGCTCGGGGCGTGGGGCGGCGGCCAGCTTCGCCCCTCTCGCAGGATTAAGTCCGCTCAGCCGAACCCGCATCTGGAGCCACTGTAAGTGTCTTTCCGTCCCTGACCTTCCGGGCGGGCTTCTCCCCTCTTTCTCTCTGAGCTCCTTCATACTAGCCCAGCCGGCCGTAACCTTTTCGATGCCGGCACAGGGTAAGAGCATCCCCGGCGGGGTGGCTCGGTGCGCTCTGCTCGGCAGTACGGGGTCAGCCCCAGTCCTGCGCGAGGCCGGCTTTCCGTCGCCTCCTGTGGGTCAGGGGGCGGCAACCAGGTGAGAGCGGGCGGATAGAGCCCTGCCCTGCCATCCAGAAGGAGTCCCGGGGCTGTGCGTGGCTGAACTGTCCCCCATCGCTCCGGGAGCGCTGCCCGCTTGGCAGTGGGGCGCGGCGCTTCCACTGCTCTGCCCTTGTAGGGCCCGGCGACCCCCTACTCGCCACCGTCGGGGTGCCGCTGCTCCCACCGTCCCCTCGGGGCCGACGCGGGCCCCTTCCCGACCAGCACTGCTGTAGTCTCTCGCCGTTGCTAAACTTAGTCATTTTCCACTCGGGCGAGCGGGGCAGGGGCTGTTTAAATTAGCCGGGATTCGCTGTAAATAACGGCGTTGCGGGCTGCGGCTCAGCTGTCTGCAGGGTCCGGGGCAGAAAGGCTCAGGGAGCAGAGGCGGGGAGATGTCGCCGGGGAAAAGGAAGGCATCCCGACGGTTTTTGGACAGTTGGATAAATTATATTTATGTAAGGGCTGGCTCCTGTTTACAGCAGAGCCGACCTCCCTGCAGCGCCGGGAAGAAGCGAGCCGGCCCCCGCGAACGGAGCGAATCTGCCCCGGGACGCCGCTGTCTGTGGCGCTCCGGCGGATGGGGTTCCAGGGACTCGGCCGGGAATAACAGACCTGCTCGGGCCGCGGGGATGGTGCACCGACCCGGCGGCAGCTCTGCCGGGGGCATCGAGCCTCCCCGGCGGAGCGCGGCTGCCCGGCGCTGGGAGGCTGCGGGCAGAACCGGCTGTCGGGCCTCCGGGTGCTTGCCGGGCTCTCTCGCCTCCCCGGCGCCGGGGGCACGGTGCAGAGCGGCGTCCCTCCGTCCCACTGAGTGCCCGGGAAGCCCGGCCAACTTTAGCGGGCTCCCGACGGAGCCCGGTACTTTTCGCTGCCCCGTCTATTCCCCGCTCAACGAGTGCGGCTCCGAGGGAAGAGCCAGCCCGACAGTGCGGCACCCCCTTGTCCTTTTCCCCGACCTCCACCTCGGAGCGGGAGTAAGGAACGGGTGCGTCCCGGCTGGCCGCGGCTCCGGCGGGGGAGGGCGACCGAGGCGGGGGCAGATGCCGGCGCTTCGCTGCAGCTGCTGGAGCGGGCTCAGGGAGGGGGGCGGCGGGCCCGGTGCCGCCGAGCGGGGCACACCTGTCGGCCGTTCACCCGGCGCCCCCGCGGCTGGACAGCTGAGGGGACGAGCGGGGAGGGGGCTGGATTCCCCCCCGCGGCAGGGCCCTGCAGAGGCTGCTGCCTGACGGCGGTTGCCGCAGCTCCCCCCTCCTCCCCGCTGGGGTTAGGCAGCTCGGGGCAGCAGTCCCTTGGCCGGATCTCCCGGGGCTCCGCACCCCTTCCCCGCCCGGCCCTCCGGGTTACCAGTTGCAGAGGTCGGCTCCGCACGGGCGGCCGCAGAGGAACACGCTGCTTCAGGACGCCGGTGTCCCGCAGAGCCTGGAGGTGAGCCCCCGGCCGCTGCACCCGTCTGATGCTTCGAGCTGGCAGTGCAGAAATCAAAACTAATCCCTCATGTCCATCCCGTTCTTTCACCTGGGAGGGAAACAGCCTCCCGACTGACGGGCCCACGATCCATCCACTTTCTAAGGGAGTCCAGTGCTGAAAGCAAAGAGAGGAATTTGGCATCCCCCAGACAAACTTGTGGGTCTTCCCGTGGCCTGGAAGGCAAGATGCTAGGGGTGAAATGGCTGTCTCCCATCTGCAATTTTGGAAGATGCTAAAAGCAGCTGTTCAGGGAGGTGTTTTTCAGAGTTCCTGTCCCATCTTCCAAAGACAGGGGAAGGACCACCTTTTTGGTGATGGGGTCAGTGTCTCCCTGGCTCCTGGAACCGTGTCCAAGCCCCTCAGCCTGTTGGTGAGCTGAAGGGGATGGGTGTTTGTGCAGGCTTTGATGGTGCTTTGCTGTGAGGGACAAAAGGCTGCCTGCTGGCTCCTGAGAGACTGTCCGATCATGGTAGCTGCTTTCAATTTTCACAAATGTTGGCTGAAGAAGAGCAGAGTTTGATTTTAATTTTTTTTAATAATTTTTCATTAGCAAATTAGCACACCATGCCTAGTACTCCTCATAAGGAACCTCAGAGACAGACATCTTCCTGTGCCAGCCTGGAGAGGGGTCTGAGCAAGGGTGGTGGTTTTCCTGCTGTTACTGTAGATCCTGGGTTTACTGACCTGCAGCCCAGGTTCTGTCCGCTCAAGCCCACCTATATTCCTGTCCAAGGCACTGGTTTAAAACCCAATATTAAAATTTGTCAGAGAAACTGCTGCAAGCCTCAATTAATATCCATTACATTTCTATAAGGGCTTAATTCAGGCAATTAATAGATTGGCAAATTGTGACTGGATTGCAAAAGTATTGGTTAGTGTTCCCTATTGAGAGCTGGCAAAAAAAAAAAAAAAGGTATTTTCTCTCTGTCAGATGCTACCGAAAACCTTGAGATTGAGAGGTGAGGCTGACTTTGGAGACTGCCAAAAAGAAAAAGCCAGAAACCTGATCTAGGAGACCGCTCCAAAAGGAAGATGAGATGAGCAGGGGACATGAGGTCTGTCTCGTGACCTGGCACATGTGCCCTGGCCTTGGGGACAGGGGAGGTACCTGGGTCTGGGAACAAAGTTCCAGATGAGAGGGAACTGCTGGTTTCAAGCTGTCCACACTCCATCAGGAAGGCAACTGGATGAGGCTGTGGTACCATGGAGGGAGGAGGATCAGAAACAGGAGGCTGTGGCGTCTCTGTGCAGGCTCAGCTATTTATCTGGCAGTTTAAAAATGGGAGATTGCTATTTACTTAGGGCCTGATGGCAGAGGGGGCAAAGCTCCCCCTTTTGCTGTGGGCCACTGGGGCTGAGGGCATTAGGCTGTGCCAAGGCTGGGCATTTGCTGTTGGCTGGGGAACAGTCTCTACCAGCTGGTATCAAAGTTCGTGCTGAGGCTCGAAAAACCCTCTATTGTCAACACCCAGCTGAAATAGGCTGGGGTTTCGGACGGCTGGAGAAGGAAAATTTGAGGCCAGTCCGCCACACTTCCCTTCCTCCTCTTTGTGTGCTGCTCCCCCTCACTAGCACCCCTGCCCTCCTCCCGCCTCACCTCTGAATATTAATGCCTCTGGCAGATTGGATAATAATGTGACTGGGAATTGAATGAAGCTGGTTATTAGCTCTGGGCTTCCTTGGGGCATTTAAGGGAGTCCACAGGCTGATCCTGGAAGCTTGTCAGCACAAGGGACCAGGGCCAGACTTGGCAAAGGGGGGGGGCTCACTTCTGTGGGAAAGGATTTGCTTGAATCCTCATTTCTCTGTGACCCCAGAGGAGCACAGGTATGGCATCCTAGCCAGAGTAATTCCTGTGGGATAGTTAGCAATAGATCTGTTGGGTTTTGGCAAAAAAATTTAATATTAGAAGCTTTTTCCAGGAAAGACCAAGGAGATCTAGCTGGGCAGAAGCTAAGAGAGACATTTCTGTTATTAAGCTTTAAAAAGAGGTGGGGAGTGAACAAGGGAGGTCCCTCTCTTCCCTTCCCGTCAGTGTCAGAATATTGCCAAGCAGATTCAGGAAGAGAGCCAATCCTCTACCTCCGAACAGGAAATTTCCCACTGATTTGCAGGGTGTAGGTTCAGCTTTGGACCACTCATTTCTGAAGAGCTGAACTTTATGCTGTCTCTCCTCAGGAGCCTCCTAGCTTTTTTATATGTAGATCTCAGGATTCTTTAGCACAAAGGGGAATATCCCTGTTGAACAGAGGAAAAATGGAGCTCTGGCTGAATTGCCTGATCTGAGTCAGAAATATAGCCTCTGTCCCTTGACCCTCAATCTGATGCTCTTTGCTATCTCCTAAACCACAGCTCCACCAGAAGATAAACATTTACACCCTTTTGAATAATGCAAAAGAAGAGGGAAACCAGAGCTGGGTTTGCAGAAACTGGTATTAATTTTGTCCCTCTGATTTTTCAAATATTCAAAATGTTCTGAGATGCATTAACGGGGCTATAGTTACTGAGTATTCTAGCAGATCCCCAGCTTGGGGGAGCTGGGTCCTGCATGCACTGAATTAACCCCTAGAAACCATCATCAGAGCTACTGTGATTGAGACACCTGTTTGTAGACCCCTATCAAGCAAGTCCACAATCCCAAATCTGAGAGCCTAAGAAATACTTCTGTTGGGAGGATATAGCACATATGCCACTGTGAATCACATAGCACTGATCCTATAGGCTACTCTTTTTAAATAAATACAATAAATTGGTACTTGGGGAACATCAGTGGTGTGGCACAGGCTGGAAGGCTCAGCACCTGCTGAGCTATCTGCAAAAACTGAAGAAGTATAAAGATGGAATCAAACAAATGACTAGAGGTTCACAGTTACTTCCATCTCTCTTTCCATTCCTTCTTCCCCTCAACCTTATTTAAAACAGAAGCAGCCTTCCTACCACCCGTTGCCTTTTCTCCCCTTTGCAATGCTGCCATTTATATGAGTCTAATTTTCTTTTAAAAAAGCTGATTATAAATGACCATTGTGAAACATGAGTATTTAATGGTAAATCAAGTTGACCTGTCTGCGTGTAGACATTTTTATTTACTCCTTTTTTTGAAAAGCAAATAAACATAGAATCCCTCCCACATAAAGCAGCTCCCCACTTAGATTTGAACACAGTTTAAAAGAAATCTCTTTTGTTTTAGCCATTTTTATTTCCTGTTTGTTTCTGAGCTTAGACTTGACAATGAAAACCACATGAAATTCCCTTTTTGTTCCATCAGTTTTATTTTTGGTGCCACAATATCCCAACTTCCAGTTCTGTGAGTTGGGTTTGGGTTTGTTTTTTTGGTTTTTTTTGTTAGCATTTATTTCAAGGCTGTTTGTTTTGTTTTTTTAAAGTAAATGCATAGAGTTTTTCTTCCAAAATAAAATAAATAAGACTTTTTAGAGGACTGGATATACTAGGAAAATTTAAAAAAAATTAGATCGTTACAGTAAATTAATCGAACTATAAAGCTCAGCCTCCATATGGGTCCATACCTAAGCAGAGATAAATACCAAAGCAATGGAAACTATGGACATTCTTGTCCCATTTACCAGGGTTTCACAGCTTACTTTGTGTTGGGTGGGTTTTAATAACAATGCCCCGGTGCCTGAGCGGAGATACGCCCGAGTCGCAGACCAGGGTGGGAGGCTGGAAAGCCGTTCCCCGGCCCTGGAGCTGCAGCAGACGCCGCTCTCAGGGTCTGGGCGGGCAGAGGCGTTTTTAGATGTGCAGCCCCGTTCCCGGAGCAGGCTGGCCCATGGACGGGACGTGGTGTGACCCAGGCAGCAGCGTTGTGAGATGGCTCACATCCTTCTGCCCCATCCCTTTTCTCTCCGAGCCGCTTTGATGGGATCGCCCGAGGGCCAGACTGGCTGAGTAATTAGGGCTCTGCAGCTTCCTCTCCTACCCACCCAAACTGCCTACCTCCCAGGGCTCCGCATGGGATGCGGCCTCGAGCAGATGGAAAAACTGAGGATTTGGCGGGGGTGGGGGAGGTGGAGTAGGGG
>NC_031775.1:12088254-12195454 GCF_001522545.3 Parus major | reverse complement strand
TCCCACATTTCAGGAGTCCCAAAGTCAAACCTCTTGGTTTTGCTTTTGCAGTGGCTGCTGGGTCCTGGATTTAGGGACGCGACACACACGCGGCCTTGAGTGGGGCCTCTGGGCGAGAGGTTCCTGGAGAAGGGCTGCTAGCCCTCTCTGCTTATCCAGCCGCCCTCTCTTCTCCTCGTCCCCGATACGCACAACGCCCGCGGCAGGAAAGCCGGGCGATCCGCGGGCCCGATCCTGCCGGCACAGGCCGTGTGCGAAGCACTGCGGGATCGGCCCCGTGTGTTTGCTAATTGCCTCCCTCGGCCCCTTCAAACAGTGTCTGGGTAAACAGGCTGACCTTCAGGGCATGTTGCAAGGTCCATAAAGATGGAGAGTGTGGAGAGGGAGCAAGCTCCAGCATCCCTCCCGGAGCCATCCCCCTCCTGCCCCAGCCCTAGCAGCTGCAGTATCGAAAGGAAGAGGGGAGGGATACTCTGAGCTGAGATCATCCACTTGTTTTATTCACGGCAGTCTTCATTCTGCAAGGAGCTGCCTGCCAGAGAGCTTTAAAAAAAATTTAAATACAAATTACTTGGGGGGGAAAAAAAAGACAAATCATCAGGAAACTTTACAGCCAAGCACGGCAGACATCAGCTCTCTCCAGCACTGCGGGTTTGCACTGAGACAACACATCCCTCGGAGCAAGCTAGCACTTTCTGGGCTCGTTTCCTTAACCAACAGAGCTCCTTGTTGGCCACGGTGGTTGGTGGGGCCATCACAGAACTCCTGGCAGTTACCCCTTTTCCCTTTGCAGTTCTGCAACCCACTCTGACAGGTTTTAAAACAACGATCTAGTACCACCCCTTCCCCCAAAAAAGCTTCTTTGTAGCTGCTGGCTTTGCTGAGTTCTGTCATAGAACAAATGTTTATGATCAAGTTGAAATTCTCCAGAAAGGATTTCCAGAACTGGTGATGGATGGCAGACACTGGCAGCTCTACAGAGCACGGAGGTCAGACAGCCATAGTGGTGTGACATGCTGGTGGCAGAGTATCCATCCCAACCTTCAACCCCCTGCATTACCCACTTGATGAGGAACTTTCTTGAGCTTGTTTACTAATTGTGAGAATAATTTACATCTTTGATAACATCTAATTCATCCACTGCCCTTCATCTGCATACAAATCTCCTAACAGCAGCTGGAGTCACAGAGCTATCTGGGCCTCCCTAAAATGAGCCAACTTTACAGCCACAGAGATACAGAAATGACCCTGCTCAGCTTCTGCAAGCACAGCCCCCATAGGAATCAGGCCAGTTTCCTTTGACTGTCAGAATAATTAGTCAAATTTATACAATTTCCTAACTAAATACAGCAACACATACCTATCTGCTGATGCCAGGCCCCGGTGGCCTTTGCTGCTGCATGAGGAGCGCATGTTCAGCTGAGCTGCAGACAGGCTGCCTGCACCTCTCATTCCTGCCCGGGATCCTGGCTTGCAACTGTCTCATCTTGCTCCTGGCTCTGCAAGAGCAGATCACGATCCCTTGTACACTGTGTCTGTGCAGCTATTTCTCTCATGCAGACACAGACAGATCCCTCAGTAGTGCCACAAGTTGCTTTGGAGCCAGCCCGATGGTGCTGCAGGAGTGGGCAGGGGGAGGTGGGGATGAACAGAGTCGGTATGTTCTGGCCAGGCCAGTGCTGACACTCTACTTAAGAAGATCCTTTCTTTCAATTGCAAGATTTTCCCAGGCATTTCTTCTTCCAGTAATTTCTATACTGAAATCAGTCTTTTTTCTCCCTTCCCCAAAACAAAGGTATTAATTTCCCTAAATGACTTTCCTTCTCCCATAACCGTGGGACCATGCTCTCACTCCTAGCACTCCTGCATGATGGATCCACACCATGCCAGCAACTTTGTGAGATGGAAAGTTGTTTGGGCAAAACTGAGTTTTTTACTGAATTACTTTGTTCCAGACGCCTAACAAACAAAGTAAGCCATAACAAAGCGTAGCTTTATTAATATAACTGCACATCTGTCAGAAAGAAAATCCCAATTCTGGCTGATAGATCCAAGGTGCCAAACACCCCACAGCGACATAGAGCTCAAGGGACACTGGAAAAACAGCTGGACACAGTGAGACCTGAAGCACAATGCTAACAAGAATGCAAGAACTATGAATGTTTAGTTTAGGGGAAAAAACAACTTTGCAGAAAGTCTGGCAGGGCTTTTCTTTTATGCTAAGATTAGCTATTTTTCCCAAATTTTGTGCGCTATTTCAGAAACAATCCAGGTATGCTAAGGGTAGCACTGAGGTCCAAAGATAATACTGCAAAGAATTTGCTTTAAGCCAAGCCCAAGCACATTACCCTGCCTCTGCAGAACCCAATGCTTCACCTTGGCAGGGTCTGCACCAGTCCAGGGGACTGCAGACACACCTGTTGTGGAGAACGATGCACTGTGTATGGGGCATGGTGACATCAGGGCTCTTCCACACAACAGGGGCACAGTGCAGCCCATCAAATAAGCGAACAGGACACATTCCATTGTGGGCTTTTTTTGCTGTGGACATGGGTATGGAGCTGTCAATCCTTGGGACATTTCCATTGTGATAATCCTCTGGAATACAGGCAGTTTATTAACCCTCTGCTACCCAGAGCAGCGGTTTCAGCCATCATCCTCCTCTGCAGCTGGAGGTTTATGTCAAAGTGAGGGAAGTGAGTGGCTTGATCTCATCTTGCAGGCTGCCTCCAGCCCCCAGGAAATGCAATAGGCAGTGTCCAGCATGGTTGGGCATTTTCCTAGCACCTCTTATCTGAGGATCTGGGAGCACTTAAAATAATTTAACTTCATTACCTCCACCAGCTCAGATATGCTCATTTATGTGATTTCTGAGATGAAGGGTACAATCCCAGATCAGTCATATAGTTTTACCTACATTATAAGACAAGTCAGTGGCAGCACCTTACCTCCTCACCCTCTTCCCCCCTCACATTTTTGGGAACTTCTCTTTAGAGCCATGCACAAAAAGAGAAATAACGTGGACCCCTCATCAGAGAGCTGCCAGTTCTCAGGTCCTTGCTGCCGGCTGTGGCCAGGAAGCCTGGCAGTGAGAGCCTGGGCTATTGCAGTTCAGTGGCACCACGCACAGCTCTTAGTGCTCTGCAGCCCAATCCATGTGTGGGGCAGTGCCAGACAACTTGTTCTGACAACAAAGCCACTATGTGCCTCAGGGAGCTTTGGCAATTCCTACTGATGAGAGGAATAAAATCCCTAAACTGTGTTCCAAGCTTCAAAGCAGCACACCGCTACGAAGCCACCCTCAGGAGCTCAGGGGTTAGTGCCCAGCTGTAGGGACTAAATCGAGAAATAAAGTTTATTATAACCTGTGACTCAGCCCTTGCTGGAGGTCGATGATCCACTTCTGAGTGTGCACCCGAAACCACTGCTCAGGCAGCCTGAGGCTGTGCACAGCCTGATGTTTTTGGAGGCAGGCAGCTTGCTCTCCTGTCCCATAATGGCCCTGCGCTCCGGGTCACCAGTTGGCTGCTGCTGTTTATCTTCCAGTGATTAATGGTTGCTCTTGGTTCCTGCTGCAATTCCATTAAGATTAGAGATTTAAAGCTACACTGAGATGTTTAGCAGTGGGTGACCTTGGTCTCCCCATAGTTATATTTCTATAGTCTCAAGGAAACAAATATTAACTCATTTTGCACCCCATTGTTCTTGCTTTCTAGCAGTGGGGAAAGAGCCCCTCACAGGCAGCACTTGTGTTGGCCAGCAGAGAATCTGACTCTTGGTTGCTGAACGATTCATGTGCTGTGCTGATGTGGCACTTGTAATTCCAGCCCACAGGCACTCTGATGGCACCATCGCCTGAACAAACACATGTATCCAGAGAACAAAATGCTCTTCCACAAGAGAACAGGCACACTCACAATCATTTCTTCTTTGACAAGGAGCAGAGGGAGAGGCAGGGCCTGTTCCACCTTACCTCAGCCCCTCACAGGGACCAAAGTACAGAGCCAGATCATCTTCCTGAAAATGCACATTTAAATTCCATGAACAAGTCCCAAATGTTTGTCTCTTGTGAAAATAAGCCGGCACACAGGGAACACAAGCATGGGAGGAGTCAAGCAATCAGCAGTAGTTTGACTTCTGCGATTGATGGAGCAGGAGGAGACAGCTCTGACCCTAAGAATTTAATGTAACATCATACCTTCACCTCAGGGGATGCAAGAATGAAAGGACACTTCCCCCCAGATGATTGCAGAGCACCTTTCAGCCTGAGGGGTAACTCTTTGTGGAGATCAGCAATTCCAAGCAGAAGATTCAGCTACTCTGGCCCTGGCTGGAGGCAAGAAAAGCACAGGTCCATAGGGCTGTGCTGATCTGCTCCAGAGAGGCCAGCTTAGAGCTTCCCTCCTATCCTTGGGCCATCAGTGGTCATTGTGCTGCTATCTTGGAACCTGAAGCATCAGGTCCTTGCTGAAGCACCCCTGTGTGCCCATGGGAAGTCAAATAACATCGAAACAATGCAAGAGGCAGCTTTTCACTTCCAGATCAACCTGCCAAAGCAAGTCCAGCAAGAAGGCTGCTGCCAATGGCAGTGCAGAGAGCTGAGCAGCACACGAAAGTCAGTCTCTAGGCAGCTCTCCATGGACAAGACTCACATCACAAAAGCCACGCCTATAATTAGCCTTACTTTGCTTGAAGTCAGCCTTTATGTTTCCTTCCCACCCCTTCAAAGGGAAAAAAAACAAGCAAAACCTCTTTGCTCCCAGGTGATGGAGCAGTGATTTACTGAGGACTAGGAGGTGGGTCACAGGGACCCTTGTTTCTCTTTTCAGATAAACAAGGTTGCCCTCCTCATGGAGAAGTGTCCTTCTTCTACTGCCTAAATGACCCCAGCTTGGCAAGTCAGGAACTGACACAGAAATAGAAAGGGAATCCTTTTAAAAGAGAAAAGGCCTAGAGCCAGGACTGTTCTTCCCCTGCCCTCCACCACATCCGTGGAGCAGAGATGGCAATTCCCTGGCTGGCTGAAGGGTCTTGCACAGGTGGCCACAGCAAGTTCACACGGGCACCAAGGAGAGGGTGCACATGGGCAGTGACTGGAAGAAGAGATGTGGTTGTTACAGGTTTGGGAACCTTTATCTCAGGGGCAATAGCATACATCGATGGAGGGAGTTACTGGTGCTGGAGCAGACTGGGAGCCATGGCTAGTTTTACAAAGCTGAAGCCTCTGAGCAAGCCTGACTGCTTGTTGCTAATACAGGAGCTGTCCCTAAAGAAACTGTTCTTTTATGTTAAAAGAAAGTGAGATGAAGGGTCAGATCAAGATGGTAAATTTGATTTAATCTAAAAATATTTCTGAGGTGCCAATTCCACTGATTCATTCAGACCAGGCAAACAACTTAGTAGAAATGCCATGAAGGTTAGCGTTGACTTTCTTAATGTCTCTGCCTACAGCAAGATCTAGCCAATGTGGACAAAAGCTCCTTTTTTTAAAATCCAAAAGGGTGTATAATCTAGAAGAATACTTTACAGCCTTTTGTGTCAGTAGCATGGGGTTGCCTTTGGGTAAATACACATGCAGCCACCACTGCAGATTTTCCCTACTTTTATAATCATGCTGAGAAGATCCCTCTCTCCCCATGCTTTTGCTTCTCTGTGACCTGCTCAGAGCAAATTGAGAAGACATTCCCTGATGCCACCACATATGGCACATGTAATAGGTTATGCAATTACATATAAACATACAACATCTCTCTGAAATCCTCCTGCTTTTTAGTTCAGTTCACAAAGCAAACTTGTGCTCAGCCACAAGTCCCAGGTTAAACTTGAATACTGGCCACACTTCATAACCAGTTTTAATCTAAGTGCCCATTGTATCTCTGAGGCAGGCCAAACATGCTATGTTGTGTCCAGCAGCTTGGATGAACTTTGCAACCACTGCATTGGTGCAATCCAGGATGGGGCATAAATTTTCAATACCAGGACTAGGCTCTCCTGAGCCTTGTACCTTGTGTTGTCATTTATGCCTATGGACCCTTGTCTATGTAAGATACTCCCCCCTGGGTTTTCCTATCTTTGCTCTAGTTTGTACAGATGAAAGCAATGCGAGATGTGGAAAAAAGAGCAAACAGGACCCTGCACAGGAGGACACTGTCCTTGAGTTACAGCAAGGCAAGGATCTGAATTCCTCCTTAAATCGTCCAGTAGAGAGTCAGGCTCTAGAAGAGAGGAAATTGTGCTTGACAGATGCAATCATATGCAAATGGCAGTAGAAGAGGGGAAATTATCATCTACAAACATTGGGCAGAAATTCCATCTGCTGCAGACTCAAGAAGGGCTCTTAATAAATTCTGAGACAGCAAAGTGACACACATCTTAATCAAGACTTAATCCATGGAATTAATTCACCGCGCGTTTCTGCATAATTCTGAGAGCAATGCTAAAAGCCATGGCAATATCAGCAGCAGATGGACTCTCCTACTCCATGCAAAGGTATTAAAGAAAACACAGCCTCTGTCACATCACTTCATGTATGTACACATGGCAGAATGCAACAGGGCTGTGCCTGGCTGTTGCCAGGAGCTTAACACAGCCAGCAGACATCAAAGGTCAGGCTTGCCACAAAGTGGAAATGGAAACCAGCCTCATGGCAAAGCCAGAGTCCTGCCATTTCTCTCCCATAGGAAAGAAGAAGCCCAGAGCAAGGCAAAGGTTCTGGGAATCCAGAACCACATCCTGGTTCATTTTGTGCTGCTTCCGGAGAGCACTGACTGAGGTTAGTATTGAGACTACCCCACCAGTACCTGGGAGAGGCAGTGGAGGTCAAGCAAAGTGAAGAGCAAGGAAAACTGCAGGGGTTTTGTGAGTGAGATCTGCTGCAGAAGCCAGCCAGATAACCATTAGAAATGGCTCCTTTCCCTCTCATCACAGCCTGGAAAACACACTACAAGTATGGGGATCAGCCCTGACAAGGGCCCTGGCAGCAGCCTTGTGCAAATTGACTGAAGGAGGCTTTAGACAGCTCTGAAAATACATTCTTAGTCACTGTCATCCACCTCCAAATGAGGTACAACAGCTATGTGATTAATCTTTTGTTTACATGTCTAAAAACTAACATGGTCCAGACTGTCTTCAGCACGTTCCCTCCCTGACACGCATGGATTTGAGGGGCTGGGCAATCCTTCACCATCCAGGATCTAGCCTTCTCAACTGGTCTCCTCCTAAAGTTTGAAAATCCCAAATACCTGGTCCAAACTTCCCTAAACCCAGAGGTCCCAGATCCTGACACAGTGTATCAGCTGTTGTGTCTTAGAGGAAAAGGATCCCTAGCTGGGAAGGTGAGGTGTCAGCTGGGAGTGGCCAAAGTTTCAGAAGCTGCTGTGGTCCCCTCAAAGTGATCCAGCCTTCATAAACTGTGCACCAGTGGCAGTGAAGCATCCTGTGTTTTGCTGGATTATGATCCAAAATTCATAATAGGGGTTAACACAGGGTCAGCTCACCTTTTCAAGGGGATGTAGCCAGGCTTGGAACACTGAAGCCTCATGCCTGCCTCTTCATGAGCATCTAATGTGGTCCAGAACAAAGTGGTGCTCTCAGCTGAGCTCCTTTAGGCAATACAGGTAGATGGTGCAGGGTCCCATTGGGAAGTGAATGATGAAAAGAATTGATTTTGGGACAGAGAGCTGTGAAAGAGGTGGCAGAAGAGTCGCAATGCTTCCTGCAGTCGTGGGGAGCAGCACTGACAGCTTCCCAGTTGGGATACTTTCAGCCAGGGAAGATGGCTCACCAGCACAGGCCAGTCTCTTGAGGGGACATGCGGAGCGTCCAGTCAGGATGATCTAATGCTGGAAGCAAGCTCTTGCTGCAGCCAGGACCACTCGTTCCCAGGCACCTAAGTGTGTGAAATGTGATTCCCATGTTAATTCAGGTTCCAGAGGTCCTTGTGTACCTCAAAGGAGTCTACTTGCACTGCCTGGGTCTCTGCTTGTAGCAGTGGCTGTGCAGGCAGATCTGCCTTTCTATCAGTGCTAGGCACAGGAATACTTTTCTTTTGGGATGTGTGCATGTAGTACTCTCTGAACAGCTTTACTTAGGCTTCACCAGCTTGTGGAGAAACAAGGGAGAAAGAGGAGGGAAGCTGGGCAGGGAGGATGGGAGAGGTGGGATGACTGGGGAAGGTGCTAACAGCCCTTGGCTGGCCCAAAACCACTTCCTCAGATCTCCATTACACAGCATGCTCCCGGCGTTGCTATTTCAGTCTGAATGTCACCTATAAATTGGAGGCTCTTTCTCTGAAGGCTGCAAATAGAAGTGTCACTAGATGATCTTTGATTTATAGGGAAGCTCAGCTGAAAGCCCAGTATGTCCATTTTCCAGCCAAGAAACTCAAAGGTGTCCAAGGATCACACTGGGATCCTTTCATTTTCCTAGACCTTTCCTCAAGGCAAATCCCTACTGGAGGTGATGAGGAGAGGTCACACACACATTGATCTCTCTGATCACACTGTGACTACTGTTTTTCAGATTCCTCATTCTCCACCACCAATCCCTGCCCCATGGATTTCAACCTGCTGGCAGACGCAGAGGCTCGCAGCCCAGCCTTGTCTCTCTCAGACTCTGGAACTCCTCAACACGAGCACAGCTGCAAAGGGCAGGACCACAGCGGTGAGTGCG
Source organism: Parus major (assembly GCF_001522545.3). Lineage (NCBI taxonomy): Eukaryota > Metazoa > Chordata > Aves > Passeriformes > Paridae > Parus > Parus major. The sequence continues at coordinate 12,186,784 of NC_031775.1, read as the reverse complement.
AGGCTCAAGATACGAGAAAAGCCCTGAGCCATCCTTGTGGGGGGATCTGGGTGGCCAATGGCTTGCAGGAGCTGGCTGCAGTGCTCCCAGAGGGACAGTTTCCCGTTGTACTGGGAGCCAGCAAAATGCCATAGCAGCATGGCTGTGCCAACAAGCAGGGCAAAGGCGTAAGGGTCCATATTGCAATGACAGCTATTGGGAGGGTGAGAACCTCAACCCAGTGGTGGGGACATCTGGCCCTGGCTGCAGGAAGCCACTGCTCACAAGGGTACAAGCCCATGGCAGGCCAGAGCCAGGCAAGTCAGGTCATAGCCCAATTAAGATTTTATTGTATTTGCCTAAGCAGGCTCCCCAGAGCAGAAGAGCTCTCCCACTACATAGGAAGTATTCAAAGCACAGAAGACTACACCTAATTTTAAACTGCTCTTTTATTTTTTTTTTACCTCTGTTTAAATTGTTTGGGTTTAAACTTTCCATGGTAAAGGTAAACCTTAGGCTGAACTTTCCAGGTTCAAGCATTAAGATGAAAGGGAAGCACTGTCTTGCTCCTGCTTTAACTGAAAAATTCTCCTCACCTGTGCCTTGGTGCACTGCTCTGCTGCTCTCCCACAGAGGTGGTTCTGACCATTCCCAAAGGCTGAATTCTTCATCAGGCTCTGAATAAGAAGCCTGATAAACCATTCACACCTGTTCAGAAATCATCTACCAAATGCTATGGTTTCCGCTGGATTTTACATCTGTCCCATTACCACTCTACCTCTTGTCATTCTGGATGTCAGGACAATGCAAAGCTGCTTCTGCCAGTGCCAGCATGAGGGAGTGAAGGCCGGGGACAGCCCGCTGCTCTCCGTGTAAAGCCTCCAGGCTCACCCGCACTCAAAAGCTAATAAGGATAATGATGCAGATTAAAATTCCCCAGAGAAAGTATCATGAAGGGAGTTACGCTGGGATAACTAGAGTCAGAGAATCCACCCGACAAATTCCCTACTGCACACGTACCTTAGTTGGGCACATCCCCAAGCTCAGTGGCTCCTTGTCAGCTGCTTTGGATGCATGGCAGTGTCTCCATTCAAGTGGCCTTCCCAACTGAGCCCACCCTGGCATGCGGTAGAAGTGCCAATTTAGGCATTGACTTTTCTTTCCATTAGGCCTGAGCAGCTAATTCCAGCTATGGCCACAGTAGTTTCACTGAGTGGGCGAACATGTACAAGATATATTCTACAACCTATTTTGGGGTGACAATAAGTGTTGGACATGTGGCTACATCACTCCCCACTGTCTTAAGCAGTGTAGAAATAAAATGTTTCTGGGAGGTGACTGTCAGCATTACCTGTGTGCAGATGTTGGCAGCTTGTGCCTTTGCACCAGAGGCTGATGGCAGCCATGCATCATCAGTGTCAGGCAGAATAGACAAGGGCTTCCTGAGACAGGGGCAGGGCTTCACTTCTGGCACTTCTTGACTCCCCTCAAGAGAGCAGCCTCTCTACTTCTCCCTGGCCCTGCTTCATTCATCCACACAAGTAAGAGATCCTGAGGAAGTGAACACAAGCCTTGCTTGTCTGGACTCAGCACTCAGGGGTCTCAAGTGTCCTACAATTGTACGGCATGGCTGGTGACACCCCCTTCTGTTAGGTTTCATCAGGTAGCACAGGTCAGGGGATAGGATGAGAAGTGAGGCAGGTAAAGAACTGCCCCACATCTCCCCATACTGTGCTCCTCAGCATGGATTCAAGGCACCCACGTCCTTTCTGTGGGCTCCTTTCTTTCCCTGTATTGCTACAGTTTGGGTCCTCACTGCAATCAGTCAAAACTCTGTACCTTTTACAGAGGACACCTATTCCCTGCTTATAGAAGAAACAGAAAAGGGATGACACACAGGAAGAAACACAGGTAGCAGGTATGGAAACAAAGAGGACACCAAGATGAACTGCAGAGATTTTTCAAGGCTCGAAGTTGGGATTCCTACTTCTCCTTAGACTTAAGATTTATGAAAAGTAGGTATACCAGAGGGTGTTGAGAAGACAAATACCAAACAAGATACATTGTGACCTCTTTCACCTAGATGCAGCCTGTAAGCCAGTTCTTCACTCCATTTTCTTTCCCTCTTGGTATAGTTCCTTCATGAGTGAAGAAGGGTATTGGACTTAGCTTCCTGCTTCACAGCAGTCCCTTTGGAAATGAATATTTGTCAGGGACTTCGGTGAGAACACATTCCCTGTATGCATCAGGCTCCTAATTAACTCCTAATTAATGTGCAGATGAGCAAACCAAATGTTGCCCATTCATCTGTATTGAGCCATTCCTAACAACTAGCTCAGATGGGTGGAATCACTCCCCATTTAATCTCTTTTGGAGATGGATAGTACAGGAATCTCCTGCATCCAATACTGGTTTAGAGCACTGAGCTAGATAAATCAGATTTATCTCCTTGGCAAGAACCACTATAAAAATCCACATTAAGAGCATGTTTCCAAGAGTACTGCTGAATATGGGATCCACAAACAAAGAGGCTCATGAAAATGAGAAGAGTACTGCAAGACCTCAACCAAGCTCTTTCATTCCACTTTTCAATTCCTATGGCTTTGTTTCAAGAGTGTGCTGGCAAAGTTCCTGTGCAGGTACACCCTGGATGGGAACACAAACTGGTCCTGATGCTGAGGACAGGACATAGCTCCTTCCTGCTCAGAAGAACCAACTTACACCCTACTGCTGTGAGCAATGGCCATCTCACTGTCCTTGCACTCACATTTCTGCTGGTGGATAGCATCAGACATGCTACTGGAGCAGAAGTGGCTGGAGGGGAACAAACCACTGACTGCAGCCAGGGTTTCATCCCTGGAGAGCGAGCACCTTTCCTGCAAATGCTTTCTGCAACTCCAGCATTGCTCCCTTCGAAGAAAGGCAAGTACAAGGAGGATTTTCCAAGAACAGAAGGAAAATATTTCTGAATTAACAGGCTGTCATAGGAACAGAGTAGTGGCACCAGGTTCCTGAGATGGGAGCATCTTCCAGGTCTGAGCCCCACTAAAGCACCCGCTGTTGGCACAGCACTTTCCTGCAGCAGTCTCTGTGGGGGATCAGGTGTTATAGGCCTTTTGCATCCCCCATAAAAACTAAATGGAAAAGACAGAGCCAATTATTCCAGAGCACATCCATTTGACTTGTGGAATCTCTTTTTTCCCTGACTCAACTGTATTCCAGAATGCTGTCTCCTTGCATCCCTACTCATTAAGGGGCTGTACCAAACATCTTCATGCTGAGATTTTTCTGGACTTTGAAGCCTTTGAAACTAGCTTCCACTCAAAGAACTGCAACCAAACAAAAATTTCAATTTTAGCAGAGTGATGCCAGGATTTTTTTAAAGGTTCTTCTTTCAAGTGGAACAATTTGGGAGCTATTTGCAAAACTTTTTATTTAGTTTAGTTGACTATTTCCCATTGTAAAAGAACAACTCTTCTCCCTGCTGAAGACCTGATTTTCATTTGGAAATGCTTCACCTGCATTCTAGATCAGAGGAAGGAGTTGAACATCAGAAATTATTTATTTTCACTGGAAAAAATTTCCTCTATGATGACTTGTCTTGATTCCCAGCAGAATTAAACACAAGTTATAGCTTTCTTCCGTCATTAAAGAAAGTGTCACATTTGAGCAGTTGGGCGCTCTGTGGAGGACAACTAAATATTTGAAGATATTTGTATTTACATTCTCCCCATGTCTGCATTATGCCTGCTTGTATTCCCTGCGCTGTGGCACAGGGAAGCAGCTGGCTTCTGGGACTTGACACCCAGAAGGAGCCTGAGCTATACATTTCAGTGAGATATCAGTGTGAACACTGGAGAGTTTTGAGATGTTCATTCAATGGGCAGTGAAACGAAAGACACTGCCTCTAGGAGAGGGATCTGTGAATCAGGAGAAAGGCAGGAGCAGAAAGACAGGGAGATGCTGGAGTGATTAATGGTAAGGTCTAAGAGAGGCCTTACCCTATTTTTTAAAAATCAAAACATGTGCACCTAAGCACGACAGGGAGTGAAAATTTGTGCTTCTCAGGTTGAATTAACTGAAGAGCCTCAGCTTGGTGTCAATTTGCAATATGCCTTTTCCCATCACTTGTCCACAGAAACATGAGTGGATCTTTTGCTGTGTCATAGGTGTCAATTTCTGTTCAGTTTTTATAAAGGACACCTTAGGCAGGGAGTTTTAAGCAGAGTAGGAACCTTCTGATCTGGGTAAGTTCTGCCACTATCCCCCATGTGAACTGTGATAAATGAAACCCAAATACTGGAAGTTCAGAAAATCTAAATCCAGACATTTGGAAGCTAACATCTGTTATGGCAGATAAACAAAGGCAAGTTGTGCTGCATGAAGGGGACACTGGTTTTCGTGCTAGGTGGATGCCTGCTTGCAAGGACAAGGGAGGGAGATGGGACCACTCCCTCATGGTGGTTGCAGTGGAAGGGGACCTCACTGAGCATGCACTGGTTGCCCCAAGGATAGGCTCCCCAAGTTCATCCAAGCCCTCAAGTTAACTCAGGGGATATCTCTCATCTTTCTATTTCTCACACAGACACTGAGAAGTCCCAGCAAAACCAGACGGACGACTCCAACCCTGAAGACGGCTCGCTCAAAAAGAAGCAGCGGAGGCAGAGGACACACTTCACCAGCCAGCAGCTCCAAGAGCTGGAAGCCACTTTCCAGAGAAACCGTTATCCAGACATGAGCACCAGGGAGGAGATTGCAGTCTGGACCAACTTAACAGAGGCACGAGTCCGGGTAGGACTGCAGCCCTTCCACCTTCCTGGGCCTGAGTTTGTGGGGAAGAAGCCAAGCTGTTCCCAGACCAAGGAAGGAATTAGGAGCACTAGAAAATGTCCCTGTCTTGGAAACACCTCACCAGGGTCTGTACTTGAGATTTGACACATCCTGCCACATACAGGAAGGCACACCTGCTGCTGGTGCCTTCTCCATCCAGGGCCACCTTGCAATTACACAGGTAGATACAAAGCTCAGGCTCTGCCCCACAGAGCTCCACCAGCTCACTGCCTCGACACAGCAGACCCCTTCCTTGCAGTACCATCACTCCCCAACGTTACCCTTGCTGGAGGGCACTCTTGGGTTCCCAAACCAATGTGCAGTCACAGGCATGGTGTGGCAGTGCTCCAGCTGGAGTGAGAGCTTCTCTCTGCTACCAGAAATATGAGTTAGCAGCACCATGAATAGCCTTCCAGTAGCTTCCATGCTCTCTAGGAAGTTATATTGTTTGAACCCCTCTAACACTAACAGATTTTCCTGTTAGAAGACAGACTTGCAACATCCTACTCCAAGGCAGTCCTGAGGTAAAGTCAAAAGAAGAGAAGTTATTTCCTTTGTTCAGTAGCTTTCAAGCCACATCCCCCAAATACTTTGCTCCCAAGTCACAGAATCCCAACCCCTCCTCCTGGCTGTGGTCACTTGGAAATACAGCAAGTATTTCCCTCTCTTTTTCCTGTATAAAGGGCATCTGTTGAGTGAGGTGGGTTATTCTGTGTGTTGTGAAATGGCAGTGGTTTGGGTTTTTGTTTGTTGACTGAGGACCACCTCGTGATTCCTGCTGGGAGATGACCCTGAAGCCCAGACATCTTGCTGCAGCTCTTTCCTGATGCTCAGCCTCCCATCTCCCTGGGAGCATCACCAGCCCTTCAGCTGCTCTTGTCTTTCTGGGCAAAGAAACCAGGGCAAGGCCCCTTACAAGGTCAGCTAGAGCAACTCTCTCTCTCTCTCTCTTTTGCAGGTCTGGTTCAAAAACCGCAGAGCTAAGTGGAGGAAACGAGAGAGGAACCAACAGGCCGAATTGTGCAAGAATAGCTTTGGAGCCCAATTCAATGGACTGATGCAGCCTTATGATGACATGTATTCCAGCTATTCCTACAACAACTGGGCCACTAAGGGGCTTGCCAGCAGTCCACTCTCGGCCAAGAGCTTTCCATTCTTCAACTCCATGAACGTCAGTCCCCTCTCCTCCCAGCCCATGTTTTCCCCACCCAGCTCCATCACCTCAATGACCATGCCTTCATCCATGGTCCCTACTGCGGTGACCGGAGTACCGGCCCCTAGCCTCAACAACCTGGGAAACATCAATAATCTGAACAGCCCAAGCCTCAACTCTGCTGTGTCATCCAGTGCCTGTCCTTACGCCTCTACAGCCAGCCCCTACATGTACAGGGACACATGCAACTCCAGCCTGGCCAGCCTGCGGCTGAAGGCCAAGCAGCACGCCAACTTCACCTACCCAGCGGTGCAGACAGCAGCTTCCAACCTGAGTCCTTGCCAGTACGCTGTGGACAGGCCCGTATGAAGGGCTGCCCTCTGCCAACCAGGGACTTGACCTTAGCCTGACGAAAGGAGACCTTTAGCCCTACAACAGCGTACGTCCTGCAGAGAATGAGAGTGAACTTGAGAGCATAAGAGGGAGACAGGGAGAGAGAGAGAGAAAAGGATGAGCAGGCAGACGAACCTTTATGAAGATTTGTCTATTGTATGGTGAATTTTGACTGTCTTTCCCCTTCAAAACCCCTTCCCTTCTTGCCCACCAAACCTTCTCCTCCATGGTAAAATAAACCTAAAGAGTCTACTGGAAGCCCCATGGGGAAATAGGAGCCCCAACATGCAGGGTGCCTGACCCATGGGCAGCACAACCAACTATGTTTCAGTCTGCGCCTCCAAGCCCCACAGGGGTGAGCCCCCCCAAATTCCTGGGACAGCACAGGCAGCCTCACACCACCCCTGCAGGAAATAGCCAGAGACAGGACAGCTTGAAGGGGGTTGCCAGTTGGTGCTTGGCTGAACCATATTCTCTGCACACGTGCAAGACTTCAACGAAAGATATTTTGCCCATTTATTTATCACACAGCCTGTAAGGAAGCCTTGTCTCAGTCAATTAGCCTCTCTTTATAATGCATATATACACATGGCCCTTCAGACTTGAAACCTTTAGGAGCTGGGGGTTGTAAGAATATAAAATATGTGTGTGTGTGTATATATATCTTATATATATATACAAATACATATAGAGACATTAAAATATGCTTTCTTGTTTTGTATGTGAAATAACCTACAAAGTAGACCTTAAAACCAAAAACCATGTAAAGGAAGCACATCCACTGAGGCAGTGCCCTGGCTGTCATGCTTTACTGCTTCAGTCATTTTGGTCAGACACACTGCTGCCAGCATACATCGCAAACATCCCCATCTGCAACAACCAGCTCCTCCTTGCACATCTCCTTCCCTTCCCCAAATCCCATTTCCAAAAAAAGATAATAAAAGTTGGCACAAACCCTTTAAGCTTCTGCATGTGTGGTTTTTATTGAAAGCACAAATCTGCATCTGAAGATTCTGAAATCAAGTGCCAGTAGCCCAGGTAAAGGTAAGCATCCTTAAAAGAAGCAGCATGAGGCAATCTGAGTTGGAACAGGAGCTGAAGTTGGAAGAGTAGTTCATGTTTCTCACGTATCAAACGCCTGGCTCCTCAGAACAACAGAAGTCCACACAGAGAGTAGGAAAAGGAAAACAAGCCCCCTCCCTGTTTCCTGTCTTCATGCACCCGGTCCAGCAGGAAGGTTGAGCCTCTTCTGGCTCAGGGTTTGCCATTGTGCTGGGTGGGGCCAGTGCCTTTGGGCTCCCACAGCCCAGGGCAGGGGAATCCCATCAGGTACTCTGGCTCTGAGCAGGGGTCCCCAGGGGAGATGGCAGATGCAGCAATCTGCCCTGCTCAGTTTCTGTTGGGAAAGCTGTAAAACAGAGGCAGCCCTCTCAAGCTATACAGGCACCTAGAAAAGCTGATGCTTCAGCCAGTGTAAAGCGAGGCAGCAGATCCCTCCAAGGGCCCAAGGAAGCTCCACATGCAGCAGGGGAGCAGGACATCTTTACCCAGTGCAATCACCTTTCCCTTCATCAAGCACAAGCTCTAATGGGAAGACACAATTCCAATATTTTATTTTCCTCTTTAGATAGAAAAAAACCACATCTTTTAAGTATCCTCACAACAAACAGTCCTGCCAGAAAGGACAGGCAAATCTGACACAACCCATGTTCTGCAATGTCGTCAGCATGCAGAGAGAAAGCAGGTTCTTTGCTAAGAATGGATCCTCACCAGGACACAGTGAGAGGTTCTCACAAACCAAGCATATAACTACTCAGTTTTTGCCAGTCTCTTCCACAGGGAGCAGTTGCTTCTGAAGGTATTTGTGAGCAGATGCTGAAAGCAGTCACAGGTGTCAGCCCATCCTCACTGTAACAAATTATTCTTTGCTCTGAGCTAATCTAAAACCTGGGAGCCAAAATATCCTGCACTGAATCAGCTACCTGTGGAAGGGTTCAAAGACCAAATGTAAACATATAAAACATAAACACAGTGCATCCCAGACCATATGTCTCATTGTAACCCAGATCCTACCTTGCTGCTGGACACCAGTGCTGTTGAAGTAGATTCAGTGGTTAATCTCCATTCTGTGCTGGAACTGACATCCAGCCACCTTTCCACCAAATACACACCTCATCTTGGTGCTGCTGCGCTTAGCTCCTTTCTCTGACATGACTCTTCCATCTCGGGGAAGAAAGAAGGGCCTGGGCTTCTCTCTAATACCCAACTCATAGCAGAGTCCACCTTTTCTCCCTGGTAACCCAAGACAGGTGTGGTGCCACAATCCTTTCCCACTGCATTGATGAAGAGCTGATCTCTTTGATCTCTTTGCACACTTGGTCTTTCCCCTCCTCCTTTTCCACACACACTGCCTCTCCACCCTGTGCTTGGTGGTTCTCTGTGCTGCTCTGATGCTTGTGAAGGTACTCTACTTGTCACACAGAGAAGATGATGTTTGGCTGGGGGAAGCAGTACAAGACTTGGCTGCTGACTGTTCCAGGATTCAGTGGATGTAAGATATGTCCAACTATGCCAAGCAGAAGGCCAACTCCAGTACATGGTTCTCATTTTCTCCTCTGGGAGCCAGTGGGAAAAAGTCAAGACCTAGTTTAGGTCCTGATTTTTCCTGAGGTTTTTCATGCAGTCATTTAAATTAACATTACTCCATACCTCTCATTCCTGAGCAGGACAGACTCAGTACCCACACAAGGTAACTGGTACATGTGGCCAGTGGCTCTGCAGTCTGACGAGTTGGCTCAAGTTTTTCCTTCCCATGCTGTATGGAGAAGATGGTGGGGTCTGTTTCTGCAGTCAGAGGTATTGCACCATGTAGAATCCAGACCAGATGGCAAACCACACACCAGCTCTTGGCTGAGAGCACTTTGCACAATGGTACCTAACAAGAGACACAACCATGGGAAAAACCTTAATATCTACAGAAAATGGAGATGAGCAACAGCAAATAACTAATTGAGCAAGTTGGCAGCAGAGTGCTCTGGGAGATGTCTCCTGTCTGACAAATGCCACCTGCCTGCCTGGTGCAGCTAAACCAGTTCAGCCTCTCACGTTCAGCTTCTTCCCCATGGGGCCAGGACTTGGACATCATGCTCTCCGGTCCAGCACAAACACAGCAGGTGTTCTACAGACCTGATCCAGTACTTCTCTCTCACGAGCCCCCAGTAGCTCCCCAGATGTTGATATTGCAACCCCAAGCATGTGATTTTAGCAGGATCCCACTTATTCTCGAGACCTGTTAGGCAAATAACTTTGTCACTGGCTACTTCCCAATCTGCAGATTTAGCAAGTGCACATTCTCCTCCATCATCCAGATCATTAATGGAAGTGCTGAGCAAAAACAGACCTACAACAGATGTCCCTGAATTTCACTCAACAGACCCCTTCCTTTTCAACAGTGAACTGTGGATAACTTTCTGGGTATAATTATCCAGTGGGTTTTGTACTAACCCAAATCCCATCTTGATCATTCTTAAAAGACACTTGACTGGCAGCCAAAGCTCTCCGTCACCATGTCTTTCTCTGGCAGAGAGGAAAATTGGATTATTTTGACCAGATTCTGTTCTTAATATGTCCACAGAGCTCCCGCTCATCTCCATTGCTTACACATAGTGAGATAATTTGATCCAGTTTTGTTGGTTGGTTGGTTGGTGTTTTTTTTGTTTATGTTTATTTGTTACGGGTTTTTTGGTTTGTTTTGTTTTTGTGGGGTTTTTATTGTTGTTGTGGGTTTGGTGGGGTTTTTTTTGTTTTGCTTTGGTTTGTTTGTTTTGGTTTTGGTGGTTTTTGTTGGTTTTTTTTGGTGGGGTTTTGTGTTTGCTTGGGAGGAGTGGAGTTTTTCTTTTTTTTTTTTTTGAGTGGGGGATTTAACTGTGTGCAGTTCCTGGCTTTTGGCCTCAGTCCCCATTTTGAAGAGGGGAAACTTCTTCGGGAATTCTCATCGATAACAATGACTAATTCTCGGATTGCTTTGTATGAGGCTCGCCACACGGAGAGGGTCTGAAAAAATCCCGTTTATCTGAATCCTCTCTTCCTTGCACTTTTTTATTCAAGGCCAGGCTTTAGCCCCCATGAACAGCACGGCTTGTGCTCTCCACTCCCCCGCAGCTGTGTCTGAAGGCTAACACGGAGCGCACCGACACTGGGTGTCCTCAGCACTGCCGCGCTTCTTCCCCTCAGCCGAGAAGCAGCAGGCACCGTTCCCGGCTCGCGTCCTGCTCACACGGGGGGGTGTTCCGGCTCCTCGTGCTCGGTGCGTGCTGCCAGTAGAGCCCCGAAGCGCGGAGTGGATGCGCACTCCGAGCCGCTGCTGTACATGTTAAGGCTGGGCTCAGATAGGTCCGCAACCGTGAGAAGTGGCTCTAATTTCGGCCCCAGGCGCCGTTCAGGGCCCGGCGCCGCCGGCACTGTGGGTCCGGCCCGTCGCGGCCTGCAGCGCCCTCAGCGCGGGCGGCGGCGCCACCTAGCGGCGGGCTGCGTGGCGCCGCGCTCCCGCCCGCGGGACTGACACGGCCTCCGGGAAAAAATTCCCACTAGCGGGACACCCACACGGCCTCCGGGAAAAAATTCCCACTAGCGGGACACCCACACGGCCTCCGGGAAAAAACCAGCCCACTCGCTCCCACCCACTCCCCAGCCCGGCTTCACCGGCTCTCGCAGCCTGGAGCTCCATCTGCTCCGGCCCCCGCCACATCCCCGTGCCTGCAGCACGTCCTCTGCCCGGCCCGTGACAGAGCCGCCGGGCTGCACCCCTGCATCCCGCACTCCCTGCGGATCCCTTCATCCGCCCCTAAAACAAGTTGCTCCAGCTGTGCAAGGGTCCTCAAAGACACCTTCAGCGGGGACCACGGCTTCCCCCTGAGCAATGATTCCTCCACGGGAGGCAACCGATTTCTCTCTGTGCCCTCGAAGTAAAAAAAAACAAAAAAACAACGTAACAAAAATAGACAAAACCTCAAGATATATCCCCTCCAAAGTAGGCCTGCTGTCTGTCAGCTCACCAGCACACATAAGAAGGATTTTTCTTCACAGAGTATCAGGAGAAGACATTTCTAGGAAGCTTCAGGGAAATAGCACTGACCTGGGAAAGAAGGGTGCTATTATTAGCCCCCAAGCTCCAGAAAGCACCGCCAACTTCCTCACACACACAGGTAGGCACTCCAGACAACTTACCAAATAACAACAATGTGAAAGATTTGCCTAGCTAGGTCTGTGAAGTTTATTTCTCTCTTCTTTTGCCAGAGGGAACAGCAGACCAAAGAGGTTGATGCTGGGCTGGCTGATGGTGAGCGTTCTCTGGAGAAGGCACAGGGCACGGGGGGGATAAGGCCTGACAGCATTTGGAAAGGCAGTATCCTCATCTTGTGTGGAGGGATGTGGCTATTTGGAAAGCTGCAATGCCTCTTGGAGGGGAAGAGAGGGTTCCTGCAAGACACTCTCTGCAAACCCTCCTTCTACTGGGTTGATTCTTGCCCCTTGAAAGGTACTTTCCACTCCAGCAGCCTGGATGGAAGGATCTACAAAGAGGTCTTAGCTGAAGCCTTCTGGAGATGCAGAGCCCTGCCTCCAGAGCCCTGCTCTGCACTGCTGAGTGGGGGCAGTGCCTGCAGAGCAAGGTGGCTTAGACAGCTCACCTCATGCCATAGAGCATCACCTCTGAAGCACCAAGACCATGTCAGGCAGTTTAGGTAGAAAAAGAGCAACTGTGAACTCATCATTTCTTCAATGTTTTGTGTCTGGCCGGCCCAGAGAGTTGTGGTGAATGGAGATAAATCCAGGGGGTAGACAATTGCTAGCGGTGTTCCCTGAGGCTCTGTTTTGGGGCCAGTCCTGACAGCTTGATTGATGATCTGGACATGGGGATTGAATACACCCTCAGTAAATTTGCAGATGACACTAAGTTGGGTGGGAGTGTTGATGTCCTCTAGGGTAGGACAGCTCTGCAGAGACACCTGGACAGATTCAATCAGTTGGCTAAGGACAACTGCAGGAGGTTGAATAAGATGAAGCGCTGGTTCCTGCACTTGCGTTGCAGCAACTCCAGGTGCAGCTACAGTCTCCTGAAGGAGTGGCATGAAAGCTGTTTAGAAGAAAAGGACTTAGGCTCAATATGAACCAGCAATGTGCCAGGTGGCCAAGAAGGCCAGTGGCACCCTGGCCTATAGCAAGAAGAGTGTGGCCAACAGGACCGGGGAAGGGATTGTGTCCCTGCACTTGGCACTGGTGAGGCCACAACTCAAGTACTGCCTTCAGTTCTGCCCCCCTCACTTCAGAAAGGGCATGCTGAGGTGCTGGAGCATGTCCAGAAATACTCGTGAAAGATCTAGAAAACTTGTCATATGAGGCATGGCTGAGGCAGCTGTGTTTACTTTGTCTCAAGAAGAGGAAACTCCAGGGGGACTTCATCACTCTCTACAACTGCCCAAAAGGAGGTTGCAGTGAAGTGAGGACTAGTCTCTTGTGTGGCTGCAGAGAGGACAAGAGGAAATGGCCTAGAGCTGAGACAAGGGAGACTCAGATTAGATATTACAAAAATTTTTCACTGTCAAGGTAGTCAAGCATTGGAATAGGTTGACCAGGAACATGGTGGAGTCACCACCCTGGAGGTGTTTAAGAGGCATCAGGACCTGGTGCTGAGTAATGTGGTTTAGGGGTTACAGTGGTAGTGCTGGGTGAATGGTTGGACTTGATGTGCTTAAAGGTCTCTTCCAACCTTGATGATTCTGTGATTCTGTGTGATTCAGCACAGATGCCCAACACAGCTGAGGGAGCATGCCTGGGGCAGCTGTAGACAGATTGGAGAGCTGGCAGTTGCTTTACCAGGACCACAGCTGTTACAGAAAGGGCCCCAAATAGCACCATACAGGAGAGAGACTACCCCATTACTCCCATATGTTCTCCATCCCCTCTCTGAAGAGACCTAAATGTGGAAGCCAGTTTATTCCCCAGTACTTCAGCTGACTGCTCCTGCCTTTCCCACAGCTGAGAAAGGTGCTATTACACCACTACCCAACGTGCTGCCAAGTCCAGAGCAGGAGCCCTTGTCAGGGAAGGCTGGACAGGGCAAAGGCTGCTGCCATCTCCCAGCATTGGAAGTACAGCCCAGATCCCTGAGGTAACTTTCCAGTCCCCTGCCTTAAAATGCCAAATCTCATTCGCCAGGTAGGAGCCAACACCCACCTAAAGGCTTGGACCCTAAGAGTGAGGCTCTGAGGCACATCTTGGTTTTATGAAGCACACTGATGTGCTCATTTCAGATGGTAAAACAAAAACCTGAATTTTTTATCATCTCTCTCTCTCACTTGTGGCTCCCTAGTGGTGAGCAAACGCACTCAGCACAAGAGGCTGATGCCTGCAGAAGGGGTGAGCACAAAGGGACAGCCTGCTGGGCATGTTGCTAACCCTCAGGAAGACACAGTGTCAAGATAGAGAAGGCAGCAGTCCTCTCACAATTCTGTACAAAGATCAAGTATGAAAAAGGCATCAAATCAATCAATACATGACAGTATTTATTAGTTGTTTTAACACATCACCCAGTGGAAGATGCACCCAGAGACAAGTTGACTCTGAGACTCCCAGCCCATGAGACTGGGCATGGGCTGGGACAATTGGCAATTCCTGACATACTCTGCGGACAGAGCTGCTTAAATTAAGCATTAATTTAATTTAATTTAACTTTGATTTCTGGTTGCTACTCAGGTAAGCTTTCATGAAGAAGTTGAAGAAGAGGGCCAATAAAGTGGTATACAAGCTCGATGAAAGGAAAAGCATTGCCCAGGTACCTTGGCAGAGCTTATCATCCATCCAGAAGACGATAAAGATGTTCATTATTACAAATCCTGTCATCTGCAGCATCTGTGAAGTGGTGATTAGCATGGTGATGGAGCGCGGTACCCGGAAGCCCATGGCTGTTACAGTGTAGTACAAATACATCACAGAATGGATACTGAGGTTCAAGGCTGCATTCCACCCCATACCAATGGCCATAATCTTATAGCCATACCAGCTCATAATCATCGTTGAAAAGTGGTGGTACCAGTGGACGAACATGAGCTTCTTTTTCCGGAGAACAATGAACAGAGTGTCACCTGGGGTTGGGGGAGAGGTGTATCATTAATCAAGTGAAAGCACAGCAGTTGCACGAGTTTTCACATGAAACAGACCAAGCAAGCTTCAATGCTGAAGCCATTATGTGGTTTGATCCCACCAAAACTTAGGTTCCCATTGAAATCATCTGTATTGAAAAAGACCATTTGGGCACCCTACCTTCTGGCATGTTTGTAGTATAAGAGCCCCTAGCCCCAGGCTTGCTTTCCCAGATCTACCTGCACTGCATTTCCAACTGGCTCTTTACTTCTTTTTATGAAAACTGTGCATAAAGCACAGTTCCCTGCCTGTCTGCTGTCCCCTCACCATGGTCATTCCAGTGCAGAATTGCCTAGTCCAGGCACTGGCCTGGGGATCAAGCTACAACAGTAACATCAGGCTGCAACCCCATGGGGAGCAAGCGTATCATCTGAGTTGAGCAATAGGGAGCAACAAAATGAGTGACATATGCAAGGCTAAGCAGCTCTTTTCTCCAAGCAACATTTGGACAGATGTTTCTACAAAAGAAAATCTGCTTGTAAAAGCAAAGTGGTTATAAACACATGGGATAAGGAGAAGTTTCAGACTCACCCATTTCGACAAGTTTGCTCAGTGCAAATAGATACATCCAAAGCTTGGAAACGGGGTGGATGTAGAAAGATTGACTACACACTGATTGCTTAAATCCCTTGGTAAGGAGGAGGAAGGCCATCTGCTTCCAGACCCGACAGGCTGCAATCAAACTGCAAGAAAACCAGAAGAGAGCTGAACACTGTGCCCAGGGCCTCAACATAGCCTCTGACAGCTCTGCATCCACGGATATTCAGTTGACTCCATCTTGATGCTCAGGGCAATCTCAGAGACATTTAAACAAACTTTTGCCTTCTTAGACTTTCTAACAAGTTTTATCCAGGATTTAAAGCCTATTCCTGCAAGACAAAGCAGCATGGAAGAGTGCTTCCTCATTACACCCCCTGCTTGAAGAGGCACAAGAGCAGAAGCTGCCCTCCCTGATGAAAAATGGAGGACAATTTTGGTGATGTTCACCTTTTGACACGGGCCCACAGGACAGGCCCAGGGAGCACTTATAACCTCCTGTGGCAGGTAACTCCTACAGCTTATGAGAATAAATACCATTTTTCTTTGTTATCAACCTGTATGTTTCATTCACACAAGCTTGTCTCTGAACAGACCATGAACAGCTATACCCTCTCCCACAGCATGTGGTTTTACAGACCACTGCCATACCCTACCCTGACAGAGGACAACCAGTGTCCCTTTGACCTTGTCAAAGCCAATTGGAGTTACAAAGGCAGTAATCTAGTTTTTCCCACCAAATATACAGCAAAAGTTGTGGAGATGAGGGGAATTTTCTAAAACTGACATCCGCTTGTTTAAATACAGAGCATGGGCTGAAACATTTTCATGGCCACTGCAGGAAACCTTTACCATAAGACTGGACAGTTTGAAAACACATTTTAGATTAATCTTTTGTACTTCTGTGAGTGTGGCAGAATTTTCCCCACCTCCTATACAATGGGATTAGAGAAATGGGGGGTGGGGGGTTCAGGGGAAGAGAAAGAAATCTAAATTTTAAAGAGAATTAGACCTCAAATAAACTTCTAATTGGCAGGCACCCTTTGAGTGAGGGAAAATGTCTGCTCTTGCAGGCTTCACTTTCAAATCTACCCACTAGTGATTTTCAAGTACTCTCACCAGTGATCCTTTTGAAACTCATTGGACTTGCTGGAGTATTTCTGGTGAGAAATAAATGACTTGTATAAAGCAGGTCACTCCCCTAGGTGGAAAGGGCCTTCAAGAGGAAAAATTTATTTCCCTAGTGACATAGTGGATAACCAGAACTTTCCATCAATCTAGTTCTGAGGGAAGGTCTACAGCTGTCTCCAGATTTAGCAAAGGCTCTTACCTAAACAAAGTCAGGCTGAAGGACCACAGGATCAGTGGTGTACGCAGATTGAAGGGCCTCCGTTCCTTCATGAAATGCTGGATACCAAAGATCAGGATGAAATAAATAACAGCAAAAATAAAAGACTTTTGCCTGCAAGTAGAGAAGAAGGAATAGTCAGGAAAAGGCCCAAACTGACCAACTTTTATCCAGACTTCTGTAGCCCCAGAAAAGTATTCTCAGCAAGAAACAAAAGATCTCCTATTCTAGTTGGGTTTGGTCACAAGAAGCCTGCCCTGACAGTGACCAAGCAAGAACCCTGGGGACTGTACAAAAGAAAGCGAACTGCTACATCAT
Source organism: Parus major (assembly GCF_001522545.3). Classification (NCBI taxonomy): domain Eukaryota; kingdom Metazoa; phylum Chordata; class Aves; order Passeriformes; family Paridae; genus Parus; species Parus major. The sequence goes on along the minus strand of NC_031775.1, from coordinate 12,170,027 downwards.
GGAGATTTCCACAAGACCTTGATGGGATGAGGCAGGTTCTGGTAGCCTGTGAGCAGGATCCAAAGCAAACACATCAATGCACCTTATCCTTTTACACATGAGACTCTACAGGTAGAAGATGTCTGTACAGGATGTCTGAAAAGGCCAGTTTCATGTAAGCTAGAGACTCAAGTGCCTTGTGTTACATCCCACTCCTTCCAAGGCTTTAGTGCAGCACGGCAGGGCTGAGTGCCCTATTTGCCAGCGCCAGGGCTGCAGTGGCCATCCGTGGGTGCTCTTGGTCCTCTTGCCACGTCACCGTCTCCCTACAAGCTGCAGAACCACCTGGACCACTGTTTGCTCTGCCACATGTACTGCTGCATCCCATCCTCCACAGCCTCAGGCATGCAGCCAGCGACCCCCAACCTTCTCTTTCTCGGAACTGAAGTTCCTCACGCCTGATCTGCTAAAAGCAGCTGAACCCGACAGGGCTACCCAGGGTCAGGAATGCACCAGGTCAGCAACCTCCTCTCCTCTCACCAATTCTCCTCCATCCATTTCCTGGCTGCCAGGTGATTGAAGTTCTTCTCGAAGTCATACTCCCCCAGCGGCTGCAGCTCCGACGGGTCAACGTTTGCTTCCATATTCAGCATCCCCGGGAGCGACCCGAAACGAGGCACTCCCACACGCCTCACCGGTGGATATAGCCCCGGGAATGCGCTCCGCCCCAGCATTGCACCGCGGCGGGGGCGGGACTGGGAGCCGCCCGGTCCGACAGGGAGACCGGAGCCTCCCGTTCCTTGTGCTGGGTAAGGAGGGGGAGGCTCCGGTCACCCAGCAAGGCTGAGCGGGAGGTCCTCGCGTTCCCCATCCAGCCCAGCTCGTTCCTCAGCAGTTGGGCAAGGTGATTCCAACGCTGTGACCAGCAGCAGGCAGAAATTCCCTTACCCTGACTGCGGTTAGGTATTGTGCCTTCTTCACCATGGGCTGAAGCATCTAGGTAATCTCCCACTTAAATTCCTGTAGCTGAAAATGGCTCCAGCACAAAGACCCCTGAATGCAGCATATCTCATTACACCCCCGGTCACTTCACTCATGGTGGTGTCTCTCCCAAGTGTCATGTCTTTACACACATGCAACAGCTAAACCCTACAAAGCTCACAGACTTAGGAGGGTTTGCCTCATGCAGGCATCACTGCACCTGCACACAAGTCATCTGCTTAAATGCTGCCTCTTCAAACAGGTGAACATTTACCTGGGTGAGACATTTCATAGGATTGTAGAATGGTTTGAGTTGAAACTGACCTTAAAGATAACCTGGTTCCAACCCCTCTGTCATGGGGAGGGACATCTTGCACCACACCAACCTACACAAAGCCTTATCCAGCCAGGCCTTGAACTCTTCTAGGGTTTGGGCATCCACAATTGTCTCTGGTTTTGGCAATGCAGTAGTATGAGAAAATCAGAAACAAATTTGACATGTAGGAATTAAAATCCCTTGGTGATTTTTGTACCACCCCTGACTTGCACTTCCCATTTTGCAGAACACTTGCATGTATCTGTGGAAAGTTCAGCTTACACATGTCAGCAGCAGTGGTTTTACCATACCCCACACAGGGAAAATGCCCTCTGCATAGCATGAGCTCCCACTATACCTTGCACAGCTCTCACTTTAGTATTTCCAGCTCCAAGGAGGCCCTTCCCCTTCCAAAGGCCTGCAGGCAGGGATTGTGCAGTCTCCATTCCTAGGTCACTTGTCTTTCATCTTTCATTGCCTACTTTGGGCAGTAACATAACCTGGCAGAATATTAGGTACATGCTGAAGAAAACTTTAATCTGTTGCAAGGGTTTCTGTATGCCACAAGAACAGGTACAACCACCAATAAAGCCAAGGGTAAGAGCAGAGAAGAGGCAGCACAACAATACAAACCTTTTGCACTTCTAATGCATACAAGTCGATGTTCAGTCTCACTATTTAGCAGCAAAGCCATATTGGGAACCTTATAAATGTATCCCTCTCCATGCTCTTGACACTGGTCTCACTGCTGCTGACTTCTTTGCCTGCATATTGTCTGTAGATTCACTGTTCTTAGACAGAGTGCAGTTTTTAGCTGTTTGAGGCACTACAAGTACAAAATATCTGCTTGTTTCACCTGTGTTTTAGCAACTGTTGAGCAAGGCCTTCTTTATGTAAGATGCCATACAAGAAAAGAAAAGACCTTTAAATACTTGTTGAGAGATGCAAGGATGAGTTGGATTAGCTGAGTAGAAAACTTCCTGATATTGACATAATTTCTTATTCCTAATGTAGTTATAGGTTCAGCAAAGTTTTCCTTTTGAAACTGTTTCATGCCACATGAACAAGAACAATGCCTCTCCTAGGGCAGGTCTGTCCATCCATCTCTTAGGTGATGGAATGTACAGTTACAGAAGTAGCTCAGGACTGCAGCTCTTTGGTACCACCTGAGCAGGCAGCTGGCAGCCCTCCCCGGCTGTCTCCTTGGCAGATGGGAACAAGAACAACACATGTAAAGAACAGAAGCAGATAGAGGATGCCAAGAGCCTCATCCCTGCTGAGACACATTTCTTGCTTAATAAGGCAGGCTTTGTCACATAGTGAAACCTCACCTGCACAATCCAGATGCAGTTGTGACATTCTTGTTATCATCTTTTCTCCCCACTGTCAAATACATCTGTCTGCACTCCTGGATCTGGGTGGATTAGCACACAGAGAGCTGCCATGTCCAATGCCTGGTCAGAAGCACTGTTGGACTCAGAACATTTTAGAAGCTGACATGCAATGTAGACTTCAGAGTGACTTGTAAATAAAGAGATGAGCTTATTTTCACACATCACAGTGAATTGCACAAAGCTCAGCCACTGCAGGTGAGGAAGTGGAGGCCCAGCAACACTTCACACAGAGCAGGAACATCAGGGCTGCAGTCCTGAATCAATGGGAGGGGAGCACTTCATTCTTCTGTCTTCCAACTGAGTGGGAAGGAGACAGAGACCCTATGGAACAGAAGCCTTCATGCCTTTATTTTGAGCCCAAAATGGCTAGGTAGGACCTCAAAAGAAAAGAAAATTTTGTGAGGACCATGAAATAACATTGTGGATCCTTATGGAGAGCTGGGTCCCATTAGATTGCTTCTACAGAATTCCAGAAATAATTCTTCTTTGAAGTAGCCCTAAATAGATTAAATTCTCACTAAAAGCTTAAATTGCTATTTTCAACAAGAGCTTCAGTTTTCTGGTAAAGATTCACTTTTTCACTGATGCGTGGAGAGAGAACTAGTTTCTGATATGGTGACTGAGCATCAGCTACACTCTTATTTGCCCTGTGGTCAAGAGTACAAGAGAAGTGATTTTTGCACAAAATCACATTTTGTATCTCAAGTCTTGAAAAAAGTTTCCTGTAACAGGACAGTAAACAACAAATAGACTACTTTTGTGGTAGGTAGCACATTTGCCTTCTGTCAAGACTTGAGAGCATAAAGATATTTGTGAAAGACTCCAGGTACCATTCAGAATGAGTAACAACATGCCAAATGCTGGTACAATCCAAAGTCCAGGAAGTGGTTTATAGAAAGACAGAATGCGTAACTTCTTTTCTAAGAATACTGCAAATTAACAAACCAAAGCTTTAGGAAAGATAAAGAACAAGCATTCACAGCTTCCTAGCCTCACCACTTCCATAGCAATTGACACAAAAAAGATGACACAGAGAAGTCTGTAGGACTTAAACATAGTGGGTACACAGCAGGAGTCAAGACATGAGCTTCAATAACTACAACAGGGCAAAATATTATAGCCGTGTGGGTCAGAGGTAATGTGGCCACTAAAATCTTCAATTGCCTGTTGGCTAGCTGACTGTCACTGTACTGCCACCAACTACCTGCCTGATCCACACAGGTGGGGACAGGGAAACGAGGCAGAGCTGCTGATTTAAAAAAAAAATAAAATTAAAAATTAGTTATAGGTATGATATGCCAGTTCAGATTTGCCTTAAATATGAGACTCTTGCAGGACAAGAGTACATACAGAGTCAGTCTCACCCAAGCTGCACCTTTCTGGTCTGAGTTACACTGCCATCCCCCACAGTGCAGAGGACAGAGAGTTTTTTTGGCCACGATACAAGGCTATTGCACATAACCACCTCCAAATCAGCTTGTTGTACTGCCTGTGATTGTTACTTGTGATTTACACATCAGAGCAGTGAAACACATGGAGGGATCTCCTTGCACAAGCACTGCAAGCTTTCATCAAAACTTAGGACAATGACCTGATTCCATATGACACTCTTGACTGCAGAGAATATACCTTCATATATGGGCCCTCCCAGGGGCCACCTCGATCAAATTATCTTTTAACTCCTTTGGCACCAATAGAAGTGGAATGGCAGGTAAGGCATGATTTTACACATATCTCCGTTTGTTTTAATTAGGTTAATAGGTAAGAAGAAATGGTAAGGATAAGGAAACAAACCTCCCTTGATTGATTCCCTGACTTTGGGGAGCAGCCTGGTTTTAACACATATTGCAGCAAAGAGCTTGACAGAAACTGCTGGAGGAGTTACCCTGAGCTATTAGGCTTACACTCAGCTAACACAAAACTTATGCCCACACAAGTGGTGAAACAGTGGAACAAATTGCCCAGAGATGGTAGATGTCCTGTGTCTCAAAACATTCAAGGCTGAATGGGGCCCTCATCAAGCTGACTTAGTTAAATATGTACCAACTCATTTCAGGGGTGTTGAGACTGGGTGATGTTTGGGTCCCTTCCAAACCAAAATATCCTATGACAACCTCTAGATAGAAAAGCTAGGGGTTTGCTGATACAAAATGAGATATTATTTACATTTATATTATATTATATTATTTACATTTTCTGGCACTTCACATGTGGGCAGCTCTGATGAGCTTTTGTTTAGAAAGGGCAACAGCAAGTAACGCAAGACAAAAAATAACACAGCTGTTTGAAAACCAAAGCCTCAAGCACACAAGAACACACAATTTTGCATAGATTGAAGCTTCATAAAAACCAGTCTGCAGAAAATTATTAAGAGCTGGCTTGGGTAAAACCCAGGCAGTGGGCATCACTTGTTACAAGGAGAGGAAGAGTTGCAATGCAAGTGTCAGAGACAAAGAGCTTCAGTCAGGAGGTAGACAGGAGACACTGACTCAGGGAGGACTATGACCTGTTCAGATTTAGCAATTTGCCTTCACTGCCTTGCTTTGTAAAGTTTAGCTATAACCCTTTCTCCCAGTCACCATGGCAGAGGTGCATTCCTTTGGAGATATAAGAGAATACAGGGATAAACCAGCAACCAGAGCTGCAGGAAAAGCTGTGGGAGACCCCACCCCAGTGCTGGGTAATTGTGAGCATGCCTGGACCTGAGGCTCAATGCCTCACAGGTCTGCTAGCACAGGGCACCCTCTGGCCCCAGCCACCACAGCCCGTGACACCAAGGTCTCCACCAAGGGACTCTCAGATCTTTGGCCATTAGAGAGGAGAAAACACTGCAAAAGTGCAGGGAGACATCACCTCCTGAACAAAGACCCAAAAACAAGAGCAGGGAGGAGGTTTGCTGTGCTTCTTCCTGACTCTGGAGGTGTTAGCTGTCCTGCCCTGGTGAAACATGTCCTCAGGCCCAGGAGGAAGAGAGGATGCCCTGCTATTTGCAAGCAGTCCATCGGTCTTCCTTCTGCTTCCCCAGCCTCAGATGAACTTCACTGCCTTGCAAGAGTCACCCAAGCAGGCTGGTACAAATAGTTTGGGGTTTAACAACCACACAGTATCAGAGGAAACAATCCTTCCTTGTATCTCCCTGCATGATGTTTGATTAGAGGCCATTAAGAGACACAGCTCAGCAATAGCATCTCTTCTTTGTAGCCTGGCAGGATACAGCCATAATCAGCAGCCCTTGTATCTCTATCAGACCTTCACTGTACAGTGTTTGGGCATGGTCCTTTTCAAGGATGTGTATGATGATCATGAAATTTGGGCATTTAAGAACAATTTTGCATAGAGGAAGACAAAGTATTGTCCCTTCATGGATATATTTTAAAGATGCCTTCTGGGGAACACAGATGTGTTCTGGATGTGTTTGCCTTGCCTCTGCCATGCAAGTGTTTTCCAAGCATGAAAAAACCCAAAGCAGGTGCCCTGGATGGGAATATGAGACCTCTAAGAAGGGACCACTTGGAGTCCGTACTAGTGGCCAAGTTATTTCTTGATCTCTGACCTAGTTGTTACCACTTTGAAAGATCTTTGAATAAAAAATATGAAAGGGACTAAGAGTTAAACATCCTAAGGGTTAAACGAAATGGTGTTGACATCAGGAGCTATTAACCCAAAGATGTCATAATCTGCAATGACCCTTCACGATAATGCTATCAACTCTAAGCTCAGGATTACAAATCCCATGTAAAACATCCATTATGCAAATCACTTCTTAGGAGCTCTTTTGTTGATACCCTATCATTTACAAACCCTTTTGTTCTCTAAAGCCTGTAAGTAGGCCCACTGGTGTTTGGAAACATTGATTAAAACAACTACGTTGAGTGGGCATCTGGGCTTTTGCCTGGAGTTGCTATGTCTTCAAGCTTTGTTCAGACAACAATAGTTGGATACACATAGAGACTCCAGAAAACCTGAGATTAGCAGAGAATCTTCTAATTTAATTTGGTGTCTGTTTTCACAGCTGAAAATTTAGAGGTGGAGACTATCTTAACTAACAAGTTCTTGAACCAATGCATGTACAAAAGTCTCACTGAAGGACTTCTGATTAAGATCAAAGGTGTCCTTTGAACAACCCAATCAGCTATGCCTTTATCACAGAAGTCTCAAAGCTCAGGCTGAGTTTAAGAACACCCATAGGCATGCATGCACATACCTATTTGTGCTTTCTGAAGTGTTTATTAGAGAGAGATTTTGTACAAACATTCAGTATTTCTCAACCAGAATTAGTCCTGTGCCTTAAATAAGAGTAAGATAACCACAGCACAATAACAATTATTGCATTGACAAAATTGCCAGTGTGAGCTGTTGCCTACACTGGTCATGGTGTGTAAGAGCTCTCCACTCTGCATTCTCAAAAATACAAAGCATCTTCTGCTTTGCTAAACTAAGCAAAATTGCCCCAGGATCATTCACAGCCAGATTTTGCCAAGATCTTTATGTTGACCGCTCTCCACTTAATCATTCTTGTGCTCCAGTCCCCAGTTTAATCATCTGCTGTCATAGTTAGCAGAAGTTACACCAACACCAGACACGCACAAAACATCCCCTCTTTCCTCTGGTTGAAGTTTATCAAGACTGCAGAATCCAGGTAAATTTGCAAATCCCAGGTGACACTGAGAGCACATAACCAAAGCTCAGCACTGGGCTTTGTAGAACCCCCTGGCTACAGAAATGGGACTAAAATGCTATTCCTCTAACCCTAGAAGAAAGTGCTTGTTTCTGCCTTTTAACAAAACTCAACTAGTGAGCATGCATTCTACTTGCTTCTGCCTTGAGATCAATTTGATCACCAGTAAAGCTTGGATTGCCACCACCCGTTACTTGACTCTTTTTGCAGAGCCCCTTTTGAAACACTTTTGGAAAGTCCTGATAATGAGGACCCACATGCCTTTACCCAGCTCTGAACTGATACAGTTAGAGGACTCCTTGGTTAGCAAGGTATGACCTGCAAGGAGAAGAGTCCTCAAGCCTTTGTTCAGCATTTGGGGTTTTTTCAATTGATTTGTCACAAAACTTACTGTAGTGCAACTTCCCTGATCAGACACAACCTCTTCTTACAGTATAGGTGCTGACTCCTTTTGCTACTGGGCAGTCCTGGAGAAAGGTGGATGGGATGTAATCCAAACACACAACTTTGAAAGATGTCTCTGTGCTGCCCAAAAGGTCTGCAGTTGTTTCTTCAGCTCCTCCCCACTTTGTAACCCAAACAACAGGCAGGGTTTTTAAGATCAGCTTTTATTAGTTTTGTCTTTTATTCTTGCCACAGCCCTCAGCTTCTTACCTGCTTAGTTTTAATGAAAATTAACCATTCAACTCTTCTTCTCAGTTAGTTTTGCTTTTAAAAAGACTGTTCTTAATAGCAGTCCATGTAGATCCTTGGTGGACTCGGGACATAGCCTTTAATATTTCCCTGCCTAGAGCCCAAATTCCAGCATTACCATTGCCTGAACTGATAGATGACCCAAAGCTTTGCAGGAAGGGCACTGAGGTTCAACACCATTCAAAGCATCTGTTGAACCCTGTTGGCATTATAACACAGAGTTTACTATTTGCAGAATGTGTAATGTTGTTTATTTTTCTTTTTTCCCCAGTAAGATACACAGGCTAATCTGTGTTGTTTTCAATAATGGTTTGGATATTATTTTTCCATTTATCAATGTACTTTTCTAAAAGCAAACATTAGCTATGCGGGGCTGCATTGCCCTTGTGAACCGTACCATTCTGTTTTCAATAACTCCTGCAGCTTTCCTTGTTATCTTGGATTTCTCAAAACCTAATTCCTTTGAAGTACAGAGGTATGGTTCTGCATATGACTATAACCACACTTATCTCTTCACAATAAAGCAGGATCCTTCTGGTTTTCAAGGATTGCAAATAACAGAAGAAAACTCAACTTTGCAAAGCTCTTTACTAAAATAGCTGAGTTTTACATCAGCACATGGTTTGATTTTGGAAGAACTTGCCTTATAGAATCTCTTATAACTGAATTCAAAGGAGACAGGATGAGGTTAATCAGCAGCACTACTACCATGGTGCTAGCACAGATATATTACTAAATAATAATTCAAAAGTTTTCATTAAAAACATTGATACACAGCCATTCCTACTATAGACACCACAGAGAGTAGATGTAAGAACCTGAAAAACAGCTGGTTCCAGCTGCATCTCACCCAGAGTCTTTTACAGCAGCTGGTAGAGTGGTCCTGATGGGGGTAAATGAGCTCAGCTGGAGAGGGAGAAGCATCTTAGCAGCAGTCCCTGAAAAAGAGGGAAGAGGCTGAGAGAGAAGGGAGGAGCTTTCCATATCCTGAGACAGCAGCTATTTGGAGTGATTGGCTGCCCTCAGCTGTCCTGAAAGGCATAGTGTCCAGCTCCTGCCTGGTGTGTAATCTCTGCTTGGTTTTGCAAGGATTTGGGAAGCCCTTCCAAAAGCACAGCTTGGGTGGTACCATGGGCATTTCTGGTTTTGAGATCATACCTTGTCTGAGTACCTGGGAGAAAGCTTCTTTCCACTGCACTGCCTTCAGGGCTTGCTGTGCAGTTCCATTTGCCATGACACAGCCCTCAGAAGGCCCTGGTGGGCACTTAGCGACTGGCTTGCTCCATCAGTGCTCTCAATGGCAAATGGCCACGGCTGGGGACCGGGGGCTCGCAGAGCTTGGCTTGCTGCCTTCCTATGTGGGAAATATTTGTAACCTGAAGCATCAGAGAAAAGCATTGCCCACACTCTCAGGAGCATCAGAGAGGTGCATGGGGGCCATGAGGGAGATACCCACAGGCAGAGATGAGAGGCTGGGGCTGAGCCATGGCAAAGGGAAGGGGGTCGTGCCATAGAAGTGCTCTTTGTTTACTGTTATTAAACGGTGGGTAAGAAAAAAATCGTCCTCTCTACGCTTTCTTCTGCTATGATGGCGCGATCTCACACTCACCTGCAGAGGGAGACGGCTCCTCTTTATTAGCCAAATTTTGTTGACACAGTCTGGTGCCGCCGCCTTACTAGGCTGGAAAAACCAGATGGGGAATGGATGTGGCTGTTCGGGAGCCCACAGCCAGATTATCCCATGGAGATGCTGCCAGGGGTGTGCGGGGACCTTTCCAGAGCCAACCCTGGGGCTGGAGCAGCAGGAGTTTCCGAGCTGGTCACAAAGTCCCTGAGGGGAGCAGGCTCCGAGGCAGTGCCAGGCCCCGCTGTGTGCCCCAGCGATGCTGCAGCTGCCGGCACTGGGCTGAGCGCTCACAGCAGGAGCCATGCGAGCGTGTGGCCTCTCCCCTTCCCTCCTCCCAACCAGGAGCAGCTCCCAGCACAGCAGCTGCCCCCAGCCCAGGCTTTGGGCAGAGCTGCGCAGCCATCACCTGGAAAACACGTTCATTTGCAAACCTAGGGTGTTTCCAAGCCAGGATGGCTCCCAATCACAGGGCTGCCGTGCCTCACGCAGAGTAGTTTTGTGAGGAGCTGTGGGGCCGGGTGAACCTGAAAAGCTGGCTCAAGCGTGCCCCGAACACCTCCCCGCCGTGCTCTGGGCCCTTGCAGGGAGATCCGCACACAGCAGCGAGACGGGGGTGTTGCTGCATCCTGCAGGTGCTGCTGCACCCCGCCCATGATGCCCCTGCCCTGACAGGAACAGGACAGAGGGGCAGAAGACAGCTTTGCCCTGTGCACAGCTCAGCTGGGCTTGCAGCTCTTGGGTGAGGCTTCTTCAGTCTTCTGCAAAGTACTGACTCATGTCCTACTTTTCCTTGAGGGGAAAAAAGAAAAGGCAAAAAGAGAGCTTGCTCCCTGCCTGCTGCCTCATAAACCCCAGTTTCAATTTTTTAATTTCCCAAGTTACACCACAGCCCTGCGTGCCTGCCTCAGTACCTATGACAGGGAGAGCATTTAGTAACTGCAGGCACCGTGCCCTGAGATCAGGCGCCAAGCTGAAGGTAGAGCTGCATGAAGGATAAAGCTCACCTACATCCCTTCCTCCACCATGGCTTTTAATGTGTGTGACAGGCTGCTCATTAGTCCTAATTTAACTTAATAACTAGCTTAATGCCATGTTATACTTTTCTTCTGTATTCAATACTGAAGGAATAACAAGGAGAAAAGTAAAGAGAGAAAGTTATGTGTTGATTAGGAGAAGATTTACAGAGGACAGAAATAAAGCTGGAAAAGCTAGAGGAGCCTTCATATTTAATGAGCATATTCAAATACTTCTACAAAAGCACCTTATAACTTACAGAATGGCTTCTGATGGTTTCTAAGCTGATACACAGCTTTTCCCAGGGAAGACTCTTTACTTCAGGGGTGCTTTTTGAATGTCCACTTCTTACTCACAGGGTCCTTGGGCAGGTTAGTGCTTTAATCCATTAGAAATAATTGTCACCAAATTGTGGAATCACTTTTTAACAGACTGTATATATCTTGACTCCCTGGATAGACATGCATCCTAACTCTGCAATACTTTTGGGAATGAAAGCAGCCATGAGAAGTTCAAGAAGTTTAGAACATATCTGATAGGAGACAATATGCTAATGCTGGTTGTGGTGCTTGCTTGAACTTCTTTCTGAAATTGTGAATAGCAAGGCTGAAGCATAGGAAAATAGGCTCACATTTTTGTAAGTCCACACAGGCTCTTGGGCCTCAAGTACTTCCGTTTCCTCCTTTGCTTGCAAACAAAGCAATGTACAGGTCTCTGTCCTCATCAGGCCAGGGTGCCTCCATTGATGCACCAGTTTGCAAACATGATGTGTTTGTCCTCTGCTTCTTTTTCCTTCAAGTTCAAAACAATCCAACATTGTCACCAAGCTGCAAGCATGCCAATTCTCTTGCTATATTCAACCTAATCTAAACATCCAAACTCTCATGTAGGCAGCAGTAATGATCTCCTTCCACCTCAGAGATGACAAAATGCCCCACCTCCACCACCTTGTCCAAACTCATCTGGAGATGACAACAAGGTCAACACAGTGCAACTGGAAACAAGCAGGAATGCTGAAAATTTGTGGAAATATCTTTTCTATCTAAAAATAAACCCCAAATCCCATCAACCCCTTAATTTCAACTTGCAGACAGAAAGGTGTCAGGTAGACAGTGTTCCTATTGCTTATCTACAATGCACATTTCCCCTCTAATATCTTTTAGCACCTTGCTCCCTCTTCCTGCCACTAGGGCTATTAGGGTCCACAGCCTCAGGTCAGAGAGCATTAAGTCACGAAGTGCTGCTATAGAGCAAGGTTGATGGGTCATCCAAAGTCACCCTCACCTTAGCCCCTCTGCAAGCTGAGGACTGGGGAGGGAAGACAGCACTGCCTGGCTTCAGCAGACTCTCCACATCAGAGCCAGGCACTATTCCAACCTAGTGCAGCCCAACCAAACTATTGCTTCACAAGGTACAGTAGAAACACATCTTTCATCTGGGAAAAAAAAACACATGGAAAAGCAAGCAAGAGCAGAGCCTAAAACCACCAGCAAGGGCAGCTGTGGCAGTGAGGTGACTCTCCAACTCCTGCTGGCACTGCAGTGGCCCCAGTGGGAGCATGGAGCAGAGCCCTTGCTCCTCAGTGTGGGGTACTGGCTGTGGGACCATTGGATGACGCTGTGGGCAGCGTCACTCCAGTTAGGTTCACCTTAGAGTCCAGTGTGAGTAAAAACACATTTGGTATCACTCCATACCATGGCCCAGGGGGGCAATAGCACTGCCTGTTCATGTCGAAATGAGCAGAGCTTACTGCTTCTATAAATGTGTATGGCCCACTTCCTATGACCAGCTCTCTGAGCTATTGGCTGCTGCTCCTGTGGCCCTGCCACTTGCAGCTGTTCCAGATTTTTCTTTCATCAGAGGTTTGGAGATGCTATGGGCACGGGTGTGTGCCGCATGAAGGCAGAGGAGGGAAGGCATGCATAAAATGCTGCAGAAAGGCCAAAAATTGCTAACGGAGGTATGTGGAGACCATAGCAGCAGTAATGAGAAGGAAAAAGCACTTTAATCTTGCTTGAACCATTTCCTTTTACAAGAAGCACAGGTTCACATTAAACCAAGACCAGAGAACTGCCACACAGGAGAAAGAATATAAGTTTATTTTAAAAAATAATAATTTAGCTCAAACACAAACAGGATTGCAGAGTGTTGACTGAAGCAGAAAGAACAATATTTATCCACAGAACTTAAGACAGACCAATTTTTCTCTCTTGTAGATGATATTTTCAGTGCCCTTCCTTGTCCACAGCTCTGCTTCAGGTTCTCATCTGCACGTAAGGGTATCCTGACTCCTGAGGCTCTTAGTAACAAGGGAGAGGAGAAATGGTGTCTGCTGCACATGAAATGCTGTTCCTATATCCAGAGCCTCCATGATCCAAAAAAACAGAAGAGCAACACCAGCATATAAACCAATGTGCAATACAAAAGGAACAACTTGCACTCCTCCCTGGAAGTCTACCTACCTATGCCCCATTCCCAGCGTCCTGGCCAAGTGCTCCCACCCACGCCTGAATTCACCCCCCCGCCCACAGGTGCTATACACAGAGGTGTAGACACAGGCCTTTGCAATACTCCTCCCTCCCCACTCTCTTCTCATCCAGACCTGCGGATCTTTCACCTCTCTCTGTGCCTGCATGCCATACATTTCTTGGCACAGCAGCAGTTCATTTCACAGTGATGGGATATGCCCTGGAACACACTGGCCACTACTGCAGTTTTTTCTCATCTGTGAAGTGGCCTTTCATGCAATTGCCATTCTGATACACAGGGCTGGCCCTCTTCCTTCTGCACCACACCACAGATTTGTAGAGAACAAATCCAATGCCGGCCAGACACAGCAGGAGAAGAGCCAGTATGTCCAGGCAGAAGTACTCATACAAGGAGAGGTCGTAGACAGCCGGGCGAAGGTAGGGTGCCCCATTGTGACGAAGGATGTACTCCAGCCAATACACTGTCCTGTTGAGAGCATGCATTGGTCTGTCCAGGTGCAGAGCTGAGATGTGCTGGGCTGCTTTTCTATAGCTGCAAGGGAAGATGACAAGACATTTACCTTTTGACAGAAACTTCATATCTGAGAATTTGCCTGAGACATCCAGTGATGCTTTCAAGTCCCAAATAATACCATGAGAGAAGGGCAAAGTTCTTCAATTCTTCTTCTGAAAGCCACTCTGATGGCACTTGCCAGCCATGAAGGCACAAGACAGAGTGTATTTTACTTTATGTTTTGTTAACAACACTGACAGTTTGACTTGCAAAGCACCTGTTCAGTGAGTTCATGTGTACATGCTTTCTGAGGGGATTTTGCACCCTAAGACCTCACCCAGCATCAAGCAAAAGTTACACACTTGAGGAGTGGCCAAACCCTTCCAGGTATCAAATTGCAACACCTCTTAATAGTAAGAAATACAAAATATTATAAAAATCAAGCTCTCAAAGAGCATTTCAAAAACCAGCAGTTGCACATGTCCTGTTAGAAAACAGGAGCCCTGTACCACTTTTCTGTTCCTGCTTCAGTTCTAGGAAAAAGAAGAGTATGTGATTGACAGAAGGAGCAGATGGAACAATACCTGCTGTTCCCTCTCTGTTTCTACAGAAAGTTTTTTAGACAAGTTCACAGAGGTCCCAATGGGAGAATGTGATCTCACTCTCCCTGATGACAGGCTGGCATTAAGAGAAGAGATCTGTTCCCCAGTATCTCAGAAAACTTTCTAAGAACATTACAGTCAGTCAAACAGGACTAAATCACACTCCTTAGCAGCAAATGCTGGAGTATCTCCTCCTGAACTGCATCTAGAGGATTTTGAGGCACTGACACATCTGGTCAGCTGAGCAAAGCCTGCAACTGAGCTTGGTACAGAAGCCATCACAGGAGGTGTAGGAGTCAACACAAAGACACACTGGTCCCTACACATTGTCTGCACCAAGGAAGAGCTTGATGCTTCCAGGTGCCTCACCTGGGGTCAGAGATGACTGTGATGACAGCCTGGTGAAGCTCCTCTTCTTTTACTCTGCTCCAGTCCATGAGGATACCCATGCCCTTCGCCTGCACTCTGGTCATGATGTCAAACTGGTCCCCATAGAAAGGAAATCCCACCACTGGCACACCGTGATAAATTGCCTCAAATACACCATTCATCCCACAGTGGCTGACAAAAGCTTTCACATTGGGGTGGCCTGCAGGTAAAGAAATAGTGGCAAGTCAATCCCTTCCATGTTGCAACAGGGCTAACAGGGGGCTCCTCAACACACAAAGTTGGTGTATGTTTAAGGAAAAACAGGCAGGCTGAGCAGAGTGGATGCTGCCCTTGGGGAATACAACTGGCTTTTGGCAGCCCAAAATTGCTGAGTAGACCCTGGAGGAGAAGGGAGATAAGGAGCCAAGCAGCTTCATGTAGGTGTTAGATGAGGACCATGTTTTGTACAGATCGGACACACAAGAAGCAACAGAGTTAAGATCCACACAGGTGCTGCTATCCCTATGTGCCTTTGCTGTGGTTTGGGCCAAACTCCAGGGGTGTTGCTAGCGGCACACACATACACAGAACCCAGCCTTACCTAGCAGGTCATTCTGGGGCAGCCACCCCATCATCAGCGTATTCTCACCCAGGTTTCTTGGCTTCTGACCAAAATATCTGTGGGAGGAGACAGAGGAAGGGAAAAAAGGAGAAGAGAAACACACAGAGAACAATAATAAATTCAATCAGATCAAGAGACAGAAAGCAGATTCTGTGGTTTGAAATGAACCACCCTTCAACATTGTTTTTCATTTAATTCAAGTGAAAATTAATCCCATTCCCTTCTCACCTCCACACCACCCTTTGCGGGAGGCGAGCAAATGCACCAGCCATCTTCTCCACCAAATCGCTTGGAAGAGCTCGGATCCCAATGCCAAAGGAGACAACAACGACTCCTGCCTCTGCTGCTTCCACCCAGAGACGCAGACCCTGTGGGCAAAACACACAGAGCTGCCTTGAAGTACTGCTGCAGAAAGGCCCTTCCCACTCTTGCCTCTGTCAGTAGAAAGCTGTCCACAGAGGAGATGAAGCCAAATCCACCCAGAGCACAAAGCTACACAGCTTTCACCATGCAATGAACTCTAAAACCACTGTGATTTTTGCACCCAGCCAGGTAGAAATTACTTGTGCACCTGCTGTTCTTGGGAGTTTGCAGGGTCATGTCCAAAACCTGCATTTCATAGCATTATCTCCTGCACTGGAGTAAGATCATTACTCTTTGACAAGAAAAGTTCTGGAAACAGACTAGCCACATAGGAACAGTCAGGGCAGAGAAGGAAATTAGAGTAAAAAGAGGAAGGCTATTTTCCCATTACCACTAAGATAGGAGGCCTGTCAGGGTCTCCAGACATAGGCTGATACAAGAGACAAAACATCACACAGTCAGGAACAACTTTCTGGAGAGTTCCTACAAACTCTCCAATGTCAAAGGCTCCTGGTGCCATAAGGTCTTGCCATCTTGACAGAAGGCTTCTACCCATCCTTGATAGCTACTTGCAGACAGCAGATTTAGTTTTTGATCACTCGACGGAGAGGTAGCTACAGATCCAGTAAAACCCACAATTATTTGTCCTTCATTTAGAGGCAACCTGTAATGTTCCATAAACAAGTCTGTATCTAGAAGAGAGTCTGTACTTTTTTTAACCAAGGCCAGAAGGTAGTAGGGAGAAGAAATCTGTGAAGCAAACATGGACTATTCCCTCGTATTCCAGGCTGGGCTGAGTCTGTTGCTCATTATGAATTCTGCCCTACTTCAAGTTTCCCATGTATCCCAGTCTGGAGCATTTTAGGGAAGTTTAATAAAAATATATCTTTGATATAGATACTTCATAAAATAAACATGTAGGAGAATATTAATAAAAAAATTTTAAAACCCTCTTATTAAAAGAGAAAACTAAAGTGATTAATTCCGAATATTAATTGTAGTCTAAAAGTTAGGGGATCAAAGCATGGAAGAGTTACAAAGCATATCTCAGTGTTACTCTCTGGGGATATCTCTCCTTTGTTGTATGCTTCAGAGACTCAAGTCTATCTTTTCAGAAATGCTTAGAGTGCCCTAAAACAATCCAAGAATCAAAAAGTTTGCAACAGAGATATTTTGGTTTCTCCATTCTTTTGAGTTTCACATCCTTTGAGCAGTACAACCACTGAAACTGCTACAGAAGAGAAAGTACTGGTTTTCCTTTTCTAAATAAAAGTATGATGACTCCTAAACCAGATGACTATGTCATCCATTACAATTGGGCCATGACATTTAACTTTCAGAAACAGCATTGAAGTTGCCAGGGAGGCATGGTTGACCACCAAATCTTCTCACTTTCTCTCTATATTTAACCAAGTCCTAATTAGAAGCAATCAAAATCATAGCGTTTCAAATAGGAGGAAATAAACACTTAATTAAATTTCAGACGGGACATTCTTTAAGGTTACACCAGAGGCCCTCTCTCCTGCTGGCATCCCATGATGTGGACACAGACATGCCTACCTGCTGGCATGACAGCCACCACCTACTGCAGGGCTCTGGACTTATCTCCATCATTCTTTTCTTTGGTGACCTGGGATCTGTTCTGGAAGCTGTGAAGCACATGAGTAATGCCGTAGCAAACAACTCCCTTCTTTATAAGGCAGGTGTGTACGTGGCCAGGTTGGACCGAGCCAGAGTTTTGCAAGAGCTGTGAGGCAGCCACCCTCTGACACAGCTTTCGGAGCACCCTACGTGTGTTTCATTACCTGCAGGCTGTGCCATGTGGGCAAGGCTCATGTGCAGTCAGACACATCTGGAGAGCTGCTTTTTAAGGCATTTGATCTCCTTTTTTTTTAACCCAAACATATTGGCATCCACAGCATCAGTTAAAGTTGCCATCAGGGATCTTGACAGGCCTCTAATAATTTGAGAATTGAACTCTTATCTCCATTTCAGACCTTAGTCAAGCCACCAGCCACTTGACTGCCCAAGTTTTATAATCCAGGTTTATTTCCCCTCAATGTTTGTGAAAGTGGTGAGACAAGTCCTACTCTGTTCCAATACTGTCTTCAGCCAGAGGCTTTAGGAGCATGTCCTTCTGAATTTAGTGCAGATTAGTGTGGCATAGGCTGGACAAAGCCTTGAGAGGACCTGTCAGGACTGAACCCTGAGAAAAAGGGGATGATACCCTTCATTTTTCTACATTTTGGGATTCTGCACTGAATTTAATGAAGGAACAAGCTCTCCCCTGTGGTTTCTTAAGACTACAAGCCGAAGGGCAGAAATGCTCTGTGAGAAATAGGGTGAAGGAGGAAATTCTGGATTAACAGATCAGTGATGAAACAAGGAAGATTAACTGTTCTTCCCATTTCCACTTTAGCATAGGAGCAAACAAACTATTCATTATCAAGTCCCAGGGGCAACACTTCCATCTTAGGAATTCCACACACCATTCTACATGGACAGTAAGGCCAAACCCCACTTCAGAGCAGACCACTTAATTCTACATCCTCCCTGCAGCCCGGCAGACTTCAGTGTTCTCTGTCTCGCCAATGCACCCACAAGCACCAAAACACAGCAGCTTTCCAGACACTTCAGAACTTTTACAAGGTTCTTCCAAAGAAGATCTGTATTTAGTAGCTTCCCCAGTTGATGTGCAAACATAGATCAAAGTTTTCTTGCACTTACCACTGGAAGGGGCTTTGCAGGCTCAGCAAGGATCCCCCCTGTGAAAATGACATGTGGGAGTGTTGGACGGGGAAAGTCCAACACCACATCATTACAGAGGAAGAAAAGACTAGTTCCATGAACAAGGTCCAACATGGATGTCTTGGGCTCCACCCTATGCTTCTCCATGAGACGTTCAAACTTGGGCAGGATGACCAGTTTTGTAGCCACACGAGTGATTATGTAGACTAGGAGATTCCAAGTCCTACCAAAAAAGCCCATTCTGTCTGTCATCAGGGAATTGAATTCAGGGACATAGGCAATGGGGGAGGTGGCACCAATTTCTGCTGGGAACCAGAAACCAGTGGAAATCACAGCATATTTGATGTGTAGGATGTGGGCCAGGATAAATCCACACATCTCATTGGGGTCCACCAAAAGCAGGTCAAAGTGCTCCCAGCGGAGTTTCTGCAGAAGGGTAGAATTTCCCAGTACCAAGTCACAGTTTTCCAGGTACTTCTCCAAAAATGAAAACACCTCCAGAGAGGTCATCTTCCCTTGAAAGACACGCTTTATCTTCTCCTGCACCCAGGCATCTGCGCTCTCTGTGCTGAAGGTACCCCAGTACCTCTGCACGCGGAAGCCGGGCAGGGAGGTTTCCACATCCCGACCTTCGTGAAGAAGCAGCACAGGGTCATGGCCCCGGTCAGTCAGTGCCTCTGCCACACGCATGAAGACTCGCAGGTGGCTGTCAAAGACTATGGTGGGCATGATCAGCACCTTGGCACAGTGAGATGGCTCCACAGTGAATGCAGTCACTAGGAAAAGAAGAGCAGCAGGGCACGGTAGCACCTTCATCATCTTCATCACTGCAAGGAGACAAACACGCCATTAATGTAGCATCTCTGACATGCACCCAGCACCTAACAGTCGCAATTGTAGCTGCAAGCCAGGACTCATGAGCTGGGAAAGGAGAGCAGTCAGGAGTTCTTCACTGGGGAACAACCATCCCCATCCACTCTGCCTTGCCCTAAAAAAAACCCAAAAAACAACAGAAACAAACCCACAAAAAATATCGCAACAACCAAAGTAAGATATCAGGGGAGTTTTCCTGAAAACCTCTTCTCTATGCTCCTCAGGCTCAAAAACTGTCAGACTGACTCGCAGAGCGTTTCCAAGGGTGAGTGGCTGGAGGAGCTATGCTGGGTCACAGCACCAGCAGGGACACTTGCAGTTCAGCCCCTATTTACCGCTACAGAACCAGCTCAGTTGGATTTTATTTTTATTTCTGTCCAGCCAGAACAGCTGGTTCTTTCTGAGCCCTTGACGTCTGTGCAAGCTCACTGGGTGGCCTGCAGAGCTTGGTGGAAATGCCAAGAGGTGTGCTCTGGCTTTGGCCCTCACATGGCTGGCAAGGCACCTTGCTCAGCACAAACAGGGCGGGAGCAAGTCCAGGTCACAGCAGGACCCACTGAGAGGAGTTGCAATCCCAGAGAGTACAGCAATGGTCTGGACAGAGAGCTGCTCCAGTATGGATCAGTCATGGGAGGCTCTGGGGGAAGGGCTGGGAAAGGAAAGCAGGTGCCAGGATACTCATCCACTAGAAGAAGGCAAACCCGGAAAGCAATCCCAGAGATGACATGCAACACCTGTGGCACACTGACGCCCCTTAGTCACACTCCTAAAGCCGTCATCCCCTCTTCAGTTTAGTGAAACACCCAAGATTTCTGTTGTGTAAGGGATGTTGCTACATCACTGGAAGCGAACGCGCCTCACCCACACCTAGCATTATTTTGGGAGAAGAATTATGTGATAATTGTTTGGGAATAGTCAGAAGCAGAGTAGTGTTCTGAGAACTCAGTTCAGACATGCTAGGAAGCAGCAGTGGGAAGAGGAAGAAGTTACAGTGGGAACAATTGGAAGTGGATTTTGGATGGCCCACACACACTAAGCCCTGGTGGGGCTGCAGGGATGTGGTAGAGTGGAATTTGGTACAAGATTTTCTGACAGCCTCTCCACTAGTGCTTGATCAATTAAGAGGTGGGAAAGGAAGGCATGGACAAGATTCTGCTAAATACAGTCTTCAGGCTACCTTCAGCAGGTCTCTCTCTGGCAAAATGAAGCACATACAGGTGCAGACATGGGAGAGAAACAGAGCAGTTGCTGGTTGGGACCTTCCCATTTCAAAGACAATTCCTGCTAGTGCTTGGACTCCCACCCTTCCCACCCAGGGTCAACTGTGTGGCTGTGCCTGCAGGTGTGATAAGAAGCACAAGAAAAGCTAACAGACACCAAGAAGGTAGTTGAACCCACAGAAAAAGAGCTCCAGGAGAATGCAAAGGCAATGGGCTGGAGAGAAGAAAGCATAAGCTCTGCAAGGGAAGTAAGCATCCTGCCTCTCTAACAGCAGGAAACAGGCTGTGACAAAGTACTGGTCACAACAGAGCTACAGCCCACAAAGCCGCTCAGATTACTTGAGAGGCCCAAAGGGAACTTTCCTTGCCCAACACCAGGGAAGGTAAAGCACTTGGCTACGACATTTACAGCAGATCCAGGAGCACATGCTGCTTCCAGGAAGCAAGGGAAGGATGGCAGCCATGCACTTCTGATCTACTCTGGGATGGCAGGGAGTCAAGGATAGAATCAGGCATACGCTTGTCCTGGGGCACCTAGTGGGTCATACATGCACAGAAGTATGCCAAGAAGAACAGAAGAGGTTTTATATGTGGGGTAGGGTGTTTTCTCATTGGGCAACAAGTAAAAGATGAAGAAATAGTTCAGGTAAAAGGTATAGTTATTTAAAGCAAAAAATTGCCACCCACTTTCAGCAAGGACTGTGTTCTGCCATGGACCTGCGTGCCAGACATTGCCGAGACCCTCAGCTCAGCCAGTCCCCTCTGGGGACTACCAAAATCCAAACGACAAGTAAGATGTCAACCTCAGCCCTCAGGTCAGGGGCAGGTGCTGATGCAGTGAGATTTGCAAACTGCTCTTGGTGGTTTCATCTCTTCCAAAAATTAGGAGCAATCACTAAAGGTGCTGGCTCAGGAACCTCTTCTCCCTGCCCAAGCAACAAGGAAGGCTACAAATCTTGCTAAGATGTGAGAGGATGCAGGAAGAGACCTTTTTTCCTACTTCAGCTCAATACCACCAGAGAATCTCTGCTCTGTCTGTGCCCAGACAGGTATCCTGGTCATAGCTCCAGCCCTAAAGCTTTGCTGGATACACCAGACATATCCCTGATTTTTAGTGCTATTGGAATATAATGAAGGCTAACTACCAGCAAGAAGGGCACAAGGGCTCTCTGTCCCTCTAGTGCCACCAACTAGTCATTGTTGCAGTTTCAGGTTGTGATAGCAAAGGGGAAGGAAGTCCCAGACCTAGACAAGGGCTAAATGGCCCAGTTGAGGGAAGGCTCAAAATCCACCTGCTCACCTTGCTGGTTTACCTCTTACTAACACTGAACAAAAAAGCTGGTACATGAGCTCTGCAGCAGGATCCCCCAGCCTGGGCAGCTGCTGTGGCCAGTGCAGCAAGACTCAGCTCAGCTACTGCAGGATGCAGACAGGCAGTCTTCAACAGAAACCTTCAAACACCTGGGCATGGGAATGTGATTCTCTGAGAAGGTAAATTCACAACTTGTGCCTTGTCAGAGGCGTAAAATCCAGTAAATGACAAAAAGTAAATGACAGAATCCACACTAGGGCTGAGAGCACAGTAGACAGAACCACCTCCTTGTTTGTGGTCTGGAAGTCCTAGTGGCTACATCACATAAATACTGCAAAAATAACCCTGTCACTGCAAGAGGAAGGTTTGTAAAGAGAGAATAGACCCTTCCCTGTTTTCATGACAAGTGCTTGGCAGTGCCATGCCAGCTGGCTGATTTACACAGAGCAATGCCCCTAACATCACAATTAACACTGGCAGCCAGAGTAAGGGTTCAAGGGAACTGTTAGAAAAGCCCACACCACAAATGTTTTAAGTTTCACCACTACAGTGTTCAGGGCAAAGCAGGCATCTCGGTAAGAGCAAGACCTGGGAAAGCAAGATTTCACTGCAAGCAGCAGCATCCCCCCTACCTGTCTACCCTGCACACCTGTCCACATCCAGCTGCTGGGAGATTGCTTTCAAAGCTACAGCAATGCATTGGCACTGAAAAGTGAAGCAGCAGGAAGGGAGCAGAGAAAGCACAGCCTTCAGAAATGCTCCTCAGAAACCTCTTACTGGGCTGAAATTTGTCCCATGATTTAAAATGTTTAAAGTGTTTGACATGGTATGGCTTTGGTATTGATGGAAAATTACACCGATCAACTTAAGTGAAATAAGTGAACAGCTACAGCTCTGATTTAATTTGGATGCCTTTTATTAGGCTAAAGTACTAAAACCTCTGACAGCAAGCAGTCTAGGCAAAGAACCCACAAAAAAAAGTGCTATGAACAGGCTCAAAGGCAAGGGCTGCCATTTATACCTCTCCCTCACTTTTTTGTATTACTTACTTCCTGCCCAGGACCTGGAAGCCCACATACAAGGAGCTGAATTATTTCCCCTCTTGCATCCTAGTCTCTATGCAGCTCTTGCCCACAGTAAGAAATGTTTTCACTGCAAACTTCTCAGGAGTTAACAAAGCAGCAGAACTAACTGAAAACCAAAAGCAAAAGATATCTTCACTTGGATGCTCTAAACTCTTCCTGGAATAAGATACTGAAGTGTGCCTGATCTGTTGAGTATGATCCAGAAAAACCAGGACCATCAGCTACCATCATGCTGATGACAGCCAGCCTAGCTGCACCTAATTTATCGAAGCCAAGACTCTGAACCAGGTAGGTATGCAGCTCCAAGAGCAACTTTGTCACTGCAGGAGGATGTTGCACTACAAGCAGGGGCTGCCAAGAGAATCCCTAGTAAAAACCTAGGGGATTCAGTACTGTACAAAACAAACAAAGCACAGGTTGAAACAGGGAAGTTTAACCATCAATCATATCCAGCCCAGTGCTTGGTGGGCTTATGTGCTCTGGTTTTGGTTTATTACAGACTCTGACTTAACCAGAGTCACCAGGGTAAGTTACATTAAAACATTCATATTAGCACTATATCACAGTACACCAATACTAGAATCAGTATTTTAGTATAGAAAAAAATTATAAAGGAAAAACCACAATCCTTCAAATATAAGCATCCCCTGGAAGTCTACAACCCTGAGGGCTTTTTAAAATATTGTTTGCACACAGACTGAATAGTGCAAAGATGGTCTGCTCAAAACAACATACCTTTCTAGCATTTTTCCTTCTACATATTCATGGCAGCCCACTGCAAACACAGAGAATGAAGTCAAGATCCCCAAAGGGCCAAAGGGAACAATCACAGCAGTGATCAGGTCAGCATCAGAATGATTTATACTTTTCACCACATTGGTGCTGCCGCTGTCACAAAACACCAGAAGTGCTCTGGCTCATCTGTTTTAGACAAAGATTGATGTATCCCCCAAACAGTTCCTAACTTTTGGTACTTTGGACCATCTTCAACATCCTTCCTGTCTCATTAGAGTTATATTGAGGAAGTTCCACAGGTGGGAACAGGTGGGCTAGCAGGAGGTTCCCAGATGATAGATCACTGCCAGCGAACTATGACAGCAAAGGAAATATTGGTTCACAACAACTGAGAAAACAAATAAAGATCTGGATCTCAGCTTGACTCAGTATTTGAAACTACACACATCTTCAAGATCTTGAGCTGAGGGATGGTGTCAGACACCACACATCTGCTTCCCCACCTGACCTCTCCTCATACAATAAATCTGTCTAGGTAGTAAGTGAGATTTCCCCCATTCAATGTCCACAGGGTTCCTGTTTGTCTTCTGAATGGAACAGAGATGGTTTGTGACACCAGGGTGCTCCGCAATAACAAGTTCTTCCAGACAACCTTTTTCCCTCGCTTACAACGTGGTTGCAAGACAGAAGCAGCTGATGTGAGACTGTGCCCCTTGTGAGTGGTCTGAGGTCTGCAGTGTGGAAACAAGTCAGAACATTATTTGTAATTCCTGGATGAAAGAGAAAGAACAGCTTGGGGCTGTTTCCAAGTAGTCATGTGAGCCATAAACCTCAAAGTGAGAGCCCATGACAGGGCAGAGAACTATTTGGTCTTAATAAGAAATTATGTTTGTATGACACTCAAATAAGTTCTTCAGATGGCAGAGAAAAAACTCAGAAGACACAGGTGCACCCACTAATCCTTATAGAAGCAGTCAAGAGGAGGAAATGAGTCTTCCCATTTACTGCCTTGTCATTTCAGCTTCTTTCTGCAGAGAAGCACCGCATTTAAAGAAAAGTTATTAAACACCCCAGAAGGTTGTGAAATCTTGTGGAGAAAGCTATGGGGACTGATAAAGTCCTGACAGACAAGTCTGATCACATTTGACAGAGTTACAGGAGTAGAGAAGCTAGGGGTGAGTCTTATCTTCAATGAAACAATTGACGCCCTCTTGTAAAAGAAACCCACAAGCAAACCAAAGAGCTTCTTGGCTCTGAGCACGCCAGAAGAATGAGACCTGGCTGAGCTGCTGTAAACAGAGGTTGAAGAGGGTTGCATAGGAAGAGGAGGCAGAACAGGAGATCGAAGATATTCCTGAGATGTAATCTTCTAAAGGAAGATGAAGCAAGTTACACAAAAGCGCTCTGAACGCGTCTTTGTGCCAAGTCTCTGGTCCTGCGCATTGAAGCAGATGCTGAACTCGCGCCCGTCAGCGGCCTCGCTGGAGCGAGCCGGGCTGCACACAGGCGTCCGGGCAGAGCCGGGACCAGGCCGACAGCTGGGAATTCAGACCGAGTCCCTGTCCCCATCTCCCCGGCCGGGCAGCGCTCAGGTGCCATCAGCTCAGCCCTACAGCGCTCACCCGGAGCGTGGCCGGCAGCCCCCGCCCGCAGCCCACCGACCCCGCCACGCCGCGGGGCCAAAGGAGCCCTGCGTGCACTGCAGCCGGCCAGGACACGGCAGCCGGCCAGGACACGGCAGCCGGCAGCAGGGCAGCGCTCCGCGGAGCCGAGAAGCCTGGCCCGATGGGACGGGCCGAGAAGCACCGGCCGCAGGTGCTGCCGAGCCAGGTGCTGCCGAGCCGGCTCTTCCCGGGCCGGCCGCCCCCGCCCTCCGCCGCGGTGCCGGCACCCACCTGCAGCGAGTCCCGGCGGAGCACGGCCCGACTGAGAGGCGGCGGTGCGGGAAGTGGGAGGGAAGAGAGGGAGGAAGGGAGGGATGCAGCCGCCACCCGCCCGCCTTCCCCTTTCAAGCCGCCGGGCGCAGGTGGGGCCGGGCGGCGCAGCCCCGGCCCACGGGCCGCTCCCCGGGCCGAGCCGAGCCCGGGGCTGTGGCATGAAGGTGGGGCGAGAGGGGGACGGGGTGGACACAGAGAGCCGCACCTGCTGCCCTGGCAGCTCGACAGGCAGCGGGGCAGCGCCCGCCAGCTGCAGTTTGTGCCTCTGGAGCGGCCGGTGCGTCTGATCGCTGTCACAGCATCTGCCCAGCGACCGCTGCCCGGACACCCCCGGGGCCAGAACCCCCTTGAGAGGAGAGCAATAGGAACACGGTAGTCAGGACAGCAAAAGGGAAAGGATGGTGCACAAGGGAATCGGGACGTGAGGGAGTGTTCTAGCACAGGGCAGAGGGGAAGGTCCTGTTGGTCCAGTTCCAGCACTAATAATAGCTGTAACTGCACCACTGTTGCACAGGGAAACCAGGCCTCTACATCAGGACAGTGATAGAGCAGATATGTAGGCTAAGTATGTCTAGCAGCTGCAAAATCTTGTGAAAGGACCAGTTTTTCCCAGGAGTGTCAAGCACGTCACTTTGAGAGTGTCACCAAGCATTTCCCACCCCGCTTGTTGCACTTGCTCAGTCAGGTGCTGATCCCCAGCAAGGCTAAGGACGTTCTTTACATCCTGTGCTGAAACCTCACACAGCCTTACATCCTCTCCTACAGGAGAAGCATCACGTTCAGGGTGGAACTGTGGCAGTGTTGGTGACAGAGCAACAGAGAGCCCAATACACGTGGTGCACCATCCCACCATAATGGGAACCATGGTGCAAGAGGTAAAATTGAGCATTACGGCACTCAAGAGCCCCACAAGGCCCTATCATCAAGTTTATTTTCCTTACACACATAGGAGAAAGAAATCTAAGGGGACACACAAATCAGTTATTTTAACTAGATCTATATAGGATTTTTTCAGTTATGCCTATTTTTTGTTCCTATATGCTGGTGCTTATCTGGCCAACTGCCATACAGCTGCTTTGGCAGCAATATTTGAGACCTAATGAAATATTCTGAAAGGAAGGGACTTGAACAGCCTCGGTTTTTGATATAAGCTTCTAGCATCTTACCCAGATCTCTCAGTCACTCACCAGCCAGCTGTACAGGCTACCTTTCACTTCTGAAGGTCTGTTACATGTCCACAATTATGGAAGATGTCAAGAAGTAGTTGTAGACTAATGTAGAGACAGTTACCCCCAAGCACTGGTACCCTCCCTTTTCCCATCCACTATTCCTTATCTTTAACTACCAGATCCACTCAGACTACAAAGGCAGCAAATCTTTATTTTCGGACATGGTTAACTCTCACATTTTACAGATGTTTTAAAAAACTTCAAAGCATAAAAGAATTTTAAAGAGTTTCAAATGTAAGTTTCTGATAAACAGAAAAAAAGAGGGCAAATGACAAGGATGATGTTCAAATTCCCAAGCAGAAAATACTCTTCCCACCTTCCTTTGGTCTCTAACCTTTACTTTGTCATAACCATGGTCTCCTGGGCCCTTCTGCACTGTAGCCTTGAATCCAGGCCCCAGTGATTGTGCAAGTTGGGGGAAAGTCCTGAAAAATGCTCACTGGGAAAAGTTGCCACTCATGTACATGGGGGTGGCTCATCAAGTCTCATCCAACCCTCAATTAGGTGACACTGCTTTGTACACAAACATAGCTTCCTGTAACAAGGCTCTTCTCATTAGCACCCTTTGGGGAGGGAATGGAAACATGGAAATCAGGCCCTGCATCACCTCAGTGGCTGGCAGTTTCATCACTTGGGTAAGTATATCTCACAGCCCACTACTCCATTTCCTAAACATGCCCTACCATTATCCAACTCACACTCGCTGTGGACTTAACTCACTGCTCCTCAAACTAACTTTACTCACCCAACAGAGGGCAGAGTATTTGGGGGAATATTTTCTGCCAGATGCAGGCTGCACCTAAGTAAGGAAGCAGTCACACAACTGAGTGAATGCAAGCCCACCCCAGCACACCATTATACCGTCAGTTGCTCGTGAAATCTCAGTTTAAGCTGCAAGTTCCTCAACTTCTTTGTGGCTCCCCTTACAGAATATACACTTGTAGCTGGTACTTCAAACGTTACAGCCCCAGGGTTTGCCTTTGTGCTAGGGGGAAATGGGTATTTTACTTCCCAAGAGGGATTTAACAGATAGAAGACAGCTCAAAGACCAAGCAATCCAACTCAGAAAAGAAATTTAAGGCATTAATGATACAATCATCTTGACTCCTAATAAGCTGCAGCTCACACTGCAGCCAGAACCTCTGAAACAAAAAGTTTATCCACCTCTGCCTTTTTCTAAGAGGCCTCTATCTCCTTAGTCTCTCTTTCCCTCCCCACCAAGTGAAACTTCACAGCCCCCATGCAGTTTCTGAACAACTTCACTCCCCAGCTACTAATGGAAGTGCTATCTAGAGTGCCACAGCAGTACTCTAAACCTTGGTCTTTCTGACAATAGCCCCCACCCTGCAAGTGCAATCAATACTGTTATTCAACTACAAAACCATATTTGGAGACTGCTTCTCCAAGTACTCTGGTTAGTGACCTCCACAGGAGTGAAAGGAAGAGGAAAGTAGGTATTTACTGCAAGGTGAAACCACAAATCAAAACAGAAAAGGAACCCTGTCACACTACAAGGGTAAACTTGAAATGTCAGGTCGGGCTGGGTATTACAGCCAGAGTGCTCAAAGCAGTTGTTCTTACAGTAACTAGTCAGAGGCAAGTGAAAATACTTGCCTTTTCAAAGGGATAAGAGTTAAACTGGCTGAAAAATAAATGGGAGGTTAAAACACAGGACAATGATTTCTTTCTTCTACTAGATGGGCAGGAAACCAAAAGTAAACATCACTGCCAGCCTTTTAAAATAAGACTGTAGAAAATATAAGTCTTGGCGGTTACCCTAGCAGTGCAAATAACACCAGTTTAAGGATGGTTTCAAATTAGGAGACTACAACAAAATTAGAAATAAAATGGGGAAACATCCAACTATTCTCCCACATCCCTACACCGGAGCTGCCTGCCCCACAAGGAGCTAGGGGAGGTAGCGTTCCAGGCAGGCTTGACATCCATAATGTCCATATGCCCATCCAAGATGTTCTGGTGAGCAGATGGTTTATGAACTCCAATATTCTCAGTCACTTTCAAACTTGACGGAATTGACTTGGGTCGATATAGTGCCCCCACGATAGCTGCCTCGTTTTTTCTTTGTCTTCTCATGACGGAAAGATTTGCCTTTAGTGTATTTCAGGATGTTGTTAGCTTTCTCACCCCAGTCACCAGCTGCTCCTTTCTGTGAGGGATGGAGGGGGAGAAAAGGAAATTCAAGTCAGTACCCAAGAGAGCAAAGGCAATGCTCCACAGTTCACCAGACCCAGAAAAGCCCAGTACATTCACACAGGAGCTGATACCACTCTGCTATGCGCCTCCTGGTGGAAGAAGTTTTCACCAAAACTACTGCCCAGAAGCACACCGAGGCTGCTCTGCAGACAGGTACTTCCAGAGACCAACTGTTATAGCACTCTGGCACCACCTAGCCCTACCTTTGCTTCAAATGAGTTATCAGCCACACGAGCATCCACCTCAATTTCTTCTTCCCTTACGCGGCGGAATGGAGAGGACGCCTGTTGAAAAAGAAAACGAGATGCAGTAACCACATACAAACACACAATGTTCCTTTAGTAATAACCTCCTTCCTTGCCCTGCAAATACAGAACCCTGGTCATGTCATCTCAATCTTTGAGTGTTTCTCAGATTCATTATTTTTTCCCTGCCTCAGATCAGGCAGCTCATGAGTGCTCCTGTGCAAGTATATCCAACAACTTTGGCCAGAATAATATTATGTTCTTATGTGCACTTCCCAGAGTTCTACAGACATGGTTAAAGTGCTTAAGGAGAGAGTAAAAATACAAATAATCCTGTAGGCCCAACCACTCAGATAAACCCCAAAACAGCCTACTTGTTTAGAAGGCAGAGATGCCTCTTCAGGCATTTGCCACAATCCACCCTCACTCACCCGTTTCACCTTGGGAACTGTGTGTGGTGTTTGGGCTTTGATCTTTGCTTTTTTACTGTGTGGTGTTTCTGGCTCCTGATCATCTTCCCTCTTCTTTTTCTTCCCGATTGTGCCTGTTAGATGTACAGCAGCAGAACTTTAAGGGCAGCGTTGGGAAAAGCAATGGCTTCTGTTCCCCAGAAAGCAAACCCAATGTTGAGTCAGGTGTGAGAACTGGTGCCTGCATTACCTCACCCAGAAAACAGACTGCTGTACCAGACACTAACAAATTCAGCAAAGACCTCCCCATCCTATCCTAAAACATAAAATTTTATGCAATAGGGTATCTCTATATGAATGATTTTTCATACTTGAGAGAGTTCTGTTGGTCAAAATTTGCCAATTTTGG
Organism: Parus major; assembly: GCF_001522545.3. Taxonomy (NCBI): domain Eukaryota; kingdom Metazoa; phylum Chordata; class Aves; order Passeriformes; family Paridae; genus Parus; species Parus major. The sequence goes on along the minus strand of NC_031775.1, from coordinate 12,139,990 downwards.
ATTCATATCACATGCACATCACTTTGTGATATCTGAGCACATTTGTGCACATCACTAGTGCATCACTAGTTGTTTTTCTCCTGGAGGGTTAAAGATTGATATTGTGCACTGGGGCATCAACTGTGGTCTCTCACTCCACACAGATAAGGTCCTCCAGCAGTCTGCTTTGCTGCCACTAAATCTTGTGCATGGCCAGATGGCAACTGGCAACAACTACACTGAAATGTACTTCACATTACCATAAATTTCACTGCCAGCAGCTATGCAGTACAGACAAAAAGGGATCCCACCAAATTCAAAACTAACCCTTCCCTCTTACTACTGTACCAGATGGCACGGTAACACACAGAGATTAATTAGAATGAGTATTATTTCAGAAAGTCTTCCATTCATGCTTAGCTCAGTAACACTGCCTGACAGACCCACTTCCCAGACTGCTGGTAATACCTCCATTGACTTTTCCAGTCTCTTCTTCAGAGCTGCTTTCACTGCTACTACTGCTGCCACCAGCTGGCTTAGACTTCGTGTTGTTTGCAGCCACTGCAGATGCTTTTGCTTTCTCTGTGGAGGCAGTGGCTTTAGAACCATTCTGCACCCCCTTCACTGCCTTTTTGGGCTTCCCATCCTCTTCACTGGAACTGTCTGATGAGCTGCTGCTACTACTAGAAGCAGCTGCCTTCTTCCCCACAGCTGCCTTCTTCCCCACAGCTGCCTTTGCTGCCCCGGTAGATTTGGTGGCTGGTTTCCCTGCTGGCTTTTCTTCTTCGCTGCTTGAGCTATCAGAGTCAGATGTGTCTGCTTTGCGAGCTGGAGTAGAAGGTTTGGACAGTGGCTTAGCCACTTTGCCAGCTGGTTTAGCTGGAGGGCCTTTCTTCTTCTTCTCATCCTCAGAACTGCTGGAGCTGCTATCTGAATCAGAGCTACTTTGTGCTTTCTTTGTGACAGCTGGTGACTTCTTTGCTGCAGGGGTTGCTGCTTTAGTTGTGGGCTTCACAGGAGCTGCCTTCTTGTCAGAACTATCAGAATCTAGAATGGAAAGAAAAACAGCAATCACGACTAAGTCCCATTCCTGTAACACAAGGCTAACATTCAGATTCAGCATTGTACACAGTACATCTGCTTGAAACAACACTTCAGTGGGTATTCCTGTCCAACTGCACCCTCCTAGAAATAGAAAGGTCTAAACAAGAACAACATGCATGTAGAAATTCTCCTTTCCTCCCATCCCAATACCTGAGCTGTCTGAGGAAGAACTGGAGTCTTTCTTTGCTTGTCCAGGCTTGACAACTACTTTTGCTGGTTTAGAAGTATTCTTTATCACAGGTTGCTTAGCAGGGAACTTATTCCCTACCTTCTTTTTATCATCTTCAGAGCTGGAATCTAAAAAAAACCAAGAAATGTTCTGCAAGTTAATAGGCTTAATGTGCAAGTTACTTTAGTGGTAACATGTATGTAATTTATGGGTAAGTGAAAAGCAAAATGGCTTGTGGCTCAAGGCAAGGGGAAAACATTCATTTTTCCACACATCTTCTTTGTTGTGAGAAAGTGGAAACTAACAGTTTAAATTCTTCACTAATGCATACACAAAGAAGTAAATATTTGGAGAAAAATGTAGAAGAGGTACTGAGTAAAGAACTTTAGAGAAAGTACCAGCATCATCAAACTTGGGGAGAAGAAACATTGAAAAAAGAATCTATGTGGTAAGAATAAAAAAAAAAAAACCATAAAAAATTAAGATATAGAGTTGGCAAAGCATAAAAAGTGAGGCAGCAAGAGCACAGTATCTCATTTTAGCTACCTCCTCTATCAGATGAGATAGCAGCAGCTTGAAAACGGAGACTCCTTGAGTACAAATACACTTCTGTATTGTGTTACATGAATCTGGAATATTAAACCTGATCTATTCCAGTATTTCTGAACACTTTAAACAGCAATCAAAAACTTGACAATTTTGAGAGAAACTAGGTAACAAAACCAGAAAACACAGAACTGCTGACACTCACTGGAGTGTCACACAAGTGATACAAGTGCTAGGACTAGCTGACTGCAGACAGACTGGCAGCTGCCACCCAGTTCCTGCCATGGCACCAGAGATGCTGAGATATGCCACAGGAGCATCCTGAACTCAGAGGGAAATTGAAGCACAAAGGGAACTTAGATGGGAAATACCAAAACTCAAACCTGATCGACAGGAGAGACAAAGTACACTGCTCCCATTTGTAGTGTCACATCAGGAGAAGGCAGGCATCTTCTAAGTCTATTTTGAACTTCATATGGTGACTACATTTTTATTTCAGAAGCTTCTCCCAACACAATGGAGTAACAAATCCCAAAAATCTCAAGACACAGAAGCTCCAGAAGAGTTTAACCATTAAACTTCTGTGAGAAAGCTGATTCACAATTCCCTGCCCTTTTCATCCAGCAATATGGGGACTTTTCTGCACTTGCCAATGGTCTTGTCTCATGGTCACACTCCACCTTGAATTGCAGGCTGCTGGTTTCCAATTTCACATCTTGCTAGCCATGGAGACTCTGAAGCTTTTAAGCTCACATGCTAAGGCTCTCAGACACACCACTATGGGGCAACTTGGCCAGTAAAAATATTAACACAAAAGAATCAGAGCTCAATTTCTTGAATTACCTGAGTCACTATCAGAACTGGATTCAGCCTTCTTGTTAGTCACAGCTTTCTTCTGGGGGGCAGGAATTGTTTTAGCTACTGCTGCTTTGCCTGCAAAAGCAAGTTTAAAATTCATAGGTCACATCCACACCAAACCTTTGTCCCAAGATCCAAACTTTAGCAGGTGTGAAAAACCTCCACTCTCACTACACCAGCCACTCAGCCAGCCCACTGGAAGCCATTCAAGAACTTGGCTTATTCCCACTAAACTAGATCCCAGTGACTTTTCAAATCAGCATGGGCAAATCCAACCTGACCACAGTTCAGATCCACGAGTTGCACACAGTTTTGTTTGTGAAACCTTCAAATTAATCAGAAGCATCCAGAAGAGCAAATAGCAACATAGAGCAAAGACAAATGGCTCTTCTGAGGAAACCAAGACCTTGCAAAAACCTTGTTGGCACAATGCAGTACTTTCCCCTGCAGCCTCTCCTCCTCACAACACACCTGCTTCTGCCTTTGAGGGCACCTGCTCTGCCTCATCACTGCTGTCTGAAGAGTCACTGCTCTCAGCCTTTTTTGCAGGAGCCTTAGCAAGGCCCTTCTTTGTCTGTGTTCCTTGAGGAGGTGGTACAGCACTGTATGGACCTATGAAGAGAAACACAGCATTCAGATGCCTGCATGATAATGTGAGCAGCACAAGAAGTTTTAGTTAGAATAAAGCACTTCTGCTATTCACTTCCATTTATTCCCCTTCTGTAGCTAAGATCCAACACTAGCTTCTAATTTGAAAGATTATACCCACCCCGCTGCTACCTCCTTGTTTCTACTCTTTGAGTTTAACTCTCCTCTTGGGGTTCAGCTGACCCAACCATCTCTGCAGAAGTTTTCTCTGCACTTTTAGAAGAACAGGAGCTTATCAGCAAACTTTTTCAGAAAAAAAATAAACAAACCCAGATATGTCAATTTTTGAATGTTTTCATTTATTGCCTTCTCAAATCCTCTGGTTAGAGAGTCAGACTGACCTTGGATATAGGCCCTATACTCACACCAGGTCTCTACTGGAATCCTAAAGATGTTATACCACACTGAACAGAGGCCCATTTAGCCCATCAGCTGGACTGCAATTGAATGGCCCTGGATACTTCACAAAAAAAACCTATTTAGTATCTTTTACATACCAGACTTTGGCTTTTGTTTTGCAGGTGGCTCTTCATCATCTGAGCTGTCAGATGAGTCCTCACTACTAGAACTCTTCTTGGCACGTTTGGTTTTCCCTGGACATGCCTGAGTGGCTGCAGGTTTTGGCAGAGGTGATTTCTTGGGAACAACCTTATCAAAAGAAATATACATTAAAAAACGAAATTGCAGAAATCTTGTGAGGACAACTGAATGTGGATCTTGCTTAATTCCACACCTCACTTAAGAGCAAATTCTCAAGACAAAGGGAAAAAGATTAACAGAGATTCTCAAATGCGAATTTTAAGAAATGTATAGCACCATTATCTTTCTAGCTCCTCTGCTATTGTTTTCTGCTCCATGAACCCTTAAGAAGGAACTCCCCTGGACAAAAGGGCCAAGGACTGACTGAAATTTAGCAACTGTCACATGATTAAAAACAAGTATGATTATTTATGTGTTGCAGGAACATTTTTAAACACTCACTAGTGGAAAACTCAAATTTACAGACAGCTAAACATGAAAGAGTCAGGCCAAAGCAACTTTATATAATAGAGGCACAATGTCGTTATGGCACAAGAAGATGTTTTCCTGGTAAAGGAAGGAGCAGAGAAAGCAGTAGGGAGGGATCAGGGAAGAAAGCAGTACATGGAGAGATGCTAGAACACATAATGTATGAAGGAGAAGCAGGTGTAAGTATGTCGAGCACAGCTTCTGTGTAGTCTGTGCCTGCAAGATGATAACAACCAGTCTTACTAGATTTCTACACTGTTCATGAAGCTTTTCATAGTCTAATGTACCTTTTTTGGTGCAGCCTTTTCCTCATCAGAATCTTCACTGCTGCTGCTACTGCTTGCTGCTTTTCCATTGACAACTTTGGTGGCTGCCTGGGCAGCTTTACTTCCTTTTGAGAGAAGTAAAAAGGGACATTGCAAAACATGCTATGGTAGATGAGGGAAAATTACACTGAGCAGTGACTATCTCAGAGAGAAAAGAACCACAGAAGCCTATAGAAAAGATTAAGGCAGTACTGCAAAAGTGTTGGTTTATCCTACTGCAACCTCAGAGGAAGTATTCTGGAAACTGTGTCTTCTAACTTATGGGAAATTCCAAAACTAAAGGCTTAGTAAAGATCTCCTGGGAATTTTGAGGGGAAGACCATGGTAAAAGCAAAACATAAACAGTTACTCAAACAATGCAGTGTTCAGGACCAGATGCTGTATTTCCATTCAGTTCTACACCTCTATGTCAGAACAAACTAGACTGCAGTGCAAATGGCAGTGAAAGCAGATTTTGAGACTGCTATGGTAATACATATATAGGTACAGATCCCAGCACTCCTCCTCTGCTTTTTTGATTTTGCTCTTTTTCATGACAGACATTAACAGGTACCTGATTTAGGTGTTGCTGGTTTTGGTGGTTGCTTCTTTGGTGCTCCTTCATCTGAGCTGCTTGAGTCAGAACTGGAACTCTCTGCTTTCTTCTGAGGCTGGATTTTGGTTCCAGCTGGCTTCACCACAGGTTTTGCACCCTTCTAAACAACAGCAGGAAAAACTGATTAACCCTTTAAGTCATGAGGGGAAAACAAGGCTAGTAAGATAGACACATACAGAGAGTGTACAGCTCTCTTTCACAGAGATTTGAAAACACCACTCTGCTTCATGTTCAGGGTCTCAAAATCCTGGGATAACAGCTTTGCTCTAGAAAAACTCCCAGAAATGCACTGGAAGCCTCCTTTGCACATCAGTCTTCAGTTCTGCCTCCTCAAAATGGGGCAGGTCTGAGGCTAGCACACTTCTCTTCCTTCTACAGATCACACTAGCTTGAAGGCTGAAAATACTGACTGGGCAACTCTAGCTGGTCTCCTCTAGTGTACAATGCTATCACTCTTCCTTCCCTGACATCATTCTTCCTTGCCTCCACTTCAAGACCATGACTGCAGCAAGAAAAAGGAAAGAGAATATTCTCTTTTTACATAAACACACATATATATATAAAATCAAACTTATAGTAACAACTGTAAGTAAATCTTTCTTTGCAAAAGAAACAAGCCCTAGCAGTCTTAGGATAAGAGTAAGGACCAGATTTGGGTATGAAACAAAGTGTGTGTAGGACAAAAAATTAGTTTTTCCTGGGACCAGTCTGAATGGCACTACAGAAATGTCTCTTTGTTTTGCATCTGCAGCAGCCTGCGCACTTCACAGTTCAGGACAAGTAAGCCAAATTTCACATGCAATTCTGCTAGTAAAATTTGCTATTATTGATCACTGTCAAATGTGCATTAAAGATACTGGAAACAAAAGCCAACCTTTGCTGGCTTCTTCTCCTCCTCCGAGTCTGAATCATCACTGGAGTCCTCACTGCTGCTCTCTGCCATCTTGGCTGCAGGAACTGCTTTTATTTTGGGCACAGCTGATGCTTTAGCTGCAAATAAGAGACAGCATACATTGATGACAAGTTAATTCACAATTTTCATGTACCTATATCCTGCACTAGCAGATATCAGAGCAAAAGGATATATTAGGGTCATTAAACCATGAATGAAGTTCATAATACTTACTTTGTTTCTTGAGCAGTGTGTGGCAGACTGCTCCAAAATGGGTAAGGAAAAAGATAAAAGCAATTCCAGACTTTGTTTCACACTAATTTAAGTGCAGGCTTCTATCACCAAAAGGACAGCCCACAAAGAAAGAGCAGCCCCCAAACTGAGATAATATTAGCTGGGTCTGCACACCTTCTGGCTTAAAGAAACCTGCTGAACAAGTACAGACTGGTGCTTGCAAAGAGAATCACCGCAATGCCATGTTAAGGTTCCAGATATCTAAATGTGTTTTAGCCAAATCCATTCCCTGGTTACTGATTGCTTTTTAATAACATGGAGTAAAATAAATAGTTTTGTTTCATATTATATTTAAAACTGCCCTTATCAAATAAAAATCAGATCTAAGTTCAAATTCAGCTTTAGGATGGCTCAAGTTGAAGACATATTTTCTTACTGTGTCTCTCCCTCTCCTCATTCATTCCTTCTCTCCAGCAAATCTACTTCTAGACATACACAATCTTGTGTATAGTGATAAATGAAAGACACAAGAACAATTTCAGATAAAAGGGAAAAATTTAGCTCACCACATAGCAAAGTGCAGCACAGGGATGTATTTTTTGACAGCACTGGTACATGAGCTTGAAAGAAAAAAAGGGTAGCAACCTCACACAAGCAGCAGGTGAGCAGGGATGCCTGGCATTTCTCTGGAATGGCTAAAACCTATGGGATACAAACTCTGCTGTGCCTAAATTTTAACAAGATAGAGACCACCCTTCAGTAAAATTAACAAATCTTCCATGTCATGGGCAAAAGGCCATGCCAAAACCGAGATCAGTCAATACAAACTTAATCCCTTACAGCTGCTGAAAGAACTCAAAAGAGCTAGTAAAGCTGAGCTCTAAAAGCACGTGAAAAGCCAATGCCCAACACAACTCCGGTCTGCACTAGGGCCGCCCATAAACCTACCCGGCTTCTTGGCCGGGGGTTTCTCATCCTCCTCGCTGGAGCTGGAGCTGCTGCTGGCGGACGGTTTCCTCTTCGCCTGGGCGCCGTTCGGGACCAGCTTTCTCTTCCTGGCCTCTGGAGACCTGTGGGCAGAGGGGCTGAGCGGGGCCCTGCGGGGGCGGCCCGGGCGGAGGGCACCCGCATCCCGAGGGGACTTACCGCAGCCAGTAGGCGAAGATGTCCAGGAGGGAGGCCGCGTTGGGGTCCTGCTCCTTCTAAAGCGAGAGAGGCCGCGTCAGCCAGTATCAGACAGTCAGTCAGTCGGTCGGTCACTGAGCTCCCCTCCCGTCCCGTCCCGTCCCATCCCGCCCTGTCCCGTCCCGTCCCGTCCCGTCCCGCTCACCGCCGCCGCCTCCCTGGCGAAGGCTCGCGCGGCGCCCTGGCAGCCGCTCTCGCGCAGGAACGCGAGCACGAGGGGGAACAGGTCGCTGGGCACGGGCCGCCGCTCCGCCATGATGCCCACGCTGACACGTGCCGCGCGCGCACGCGCCGACTCCAGCGTGCGTGCGTGCGTGCCTGCGTGCGTGCCTGCGTGGTGCGTGCGTGCGTGCGTCGGCGGCCGCCCCGGTGCCGCTGCTGAGTTACCGAGCCGCGCCGCCACGGGGCTCGGTGGTGGCGCGGACGGAGCGCGGACGGGGACACTTGTGTCGTGAGGGCACGGGGAAATGCCCCTCAGCGTTGGTGCCTGCGTCAAGGCAACGCGCAGTGCCGAACGGATGCCTGTGGTGCAAAGGCAGGAGAGGGGTTGGGAACTCGGCAGTGCCCACTCGATTCTGGAAGCGGGAAGACTTAGAATTAAGTCCGCTTAAGCCTCGCCAGTTTACTCCTACTTGTAATCCGTTTTAAATCACTGAAAGGACAGCGCTGGGGAGCGGGAGTGAGGAGGCGGGGGAATGCCGGAGAGCAGGAGTTGGGTTGCTGTGGGGGGAGCAGCTGAGAGCTGCGGGCAGAGTCCTCAGCAGCGCGGCACAGCCCCGCACGGCTGGAGCGCGGCCCGCGGAGAGCTGGGCGCTGCTCGCAGGGTTCACCGATAGGCTCAGGAAACAGGAGATGTGAAGCATCGGAACCCCTACAGGAACACGCTGTATACTCCTACTAAATTCATACAGGAACAAAGGGAGTTGGTAAAAATAGCACCATGATCCTAACGTGGCAGCCTATAAGGGAGAGACAGAAAAGGAATTCGGGACAAGGCTATCTACAATATAGGCTTGAAGGGCTTCAAGGTTGGAGGTAGGATATGAAACAGGTATAGCTCAAGTAAATGCTGAAGACTTGGACTTAAAAAAGCTTAAATGGAGCTTTTGTACCTACGCAGAAGGGTGGATGTGGAACCCCCAGACGAGGCTGAGCAGGACAAGCTTAGCATGTTAGTGTACTCAGAACCCTGATGAGGATGACATTTCATTCACCTGTTGTATACTGCTGCGGATTTAGTTACTTTTCCAGGGAAGTTTGTTTCCTGTAAAACTGGAGATTTGCTCTTTTGGATGTAGCTCTCTATTTCTGCCTTTGTGATGGATGGCACTCTTCTTCAACAGTGTGTGCTATAAAGCTTGCTGATGGCCGAGGAAGAAGAGTCCTGTGCTTAGAGTCTAGATTTAGGGCTGCCAGGGTAAAAAAAAAAAACAGTGGTAGGTAGGCAGTGTTTTGCTTTTTACTTTTCCCCTACCTAGCCCTCTTCACTTAACCCTTTCTAAATATTGCTCTTCTGTGTTGTCTGGATGTTCTCTGCCTTTGTGCCTAATGAACATACACAATTGGGTGGGCTCTGTTCTCAGCAAAGCATGCCTGTTGCTGGTGTTTCTGGAAGGCTCCATGTTTGCACTCATGGGGAAAAAGAAGTCAGCTCTTGTGGTATTTTGTACTGTAAGATTCTGTCATTTTGTACAGGTGCTGTTGCCTATGTAGCAGAAAAGGAGTGTACAGCTGAGGTTTGGTTAGATATGTTTACTTGGTTTTGGGATGCCCTGCCCTTTTATGTATGGAATATGGGGCTGTGTTCCAGAAAGGAAACTGTTTCCAGGAACTAGTATTTCTTAGTTTTTGTAGTTTCCCTCTACAGTAACCTACAGCTGAAACCTTCATCTGCAAAGCTCAGTTAACTTTTGTACTTTTGCCTGCATTGGAAAGGAAAAGATGCAGCTTTTGCTGATAAACTATGGTTACTTTAAGCCCTGCTCTGTGAAATAACTTCTGTGACGAACCAGGGAAATTTCTCACTGTGTTTGCTTCACTGGCTCACTTTGCTTCTCCTCTGGTTAATAAGTATCTCCCTCTCCTGCCTGGCCTTTTCAGTTTGGTCTGTTCCCTGTGCTGTGTGGCAGCTTCTCTTCAAAGGTGTGCGTCTCTCTAGGTGTGTTCCCCTTGTGCCTGCACCTGTCCAGATGAACTGGCAGGGAAAGCTGTTTTGTCCATGTATTCCTCAAGAGTAGTGGGAGATCCTGAGATCTAAAAAGCAAGCAAATTCAACTCATTTGTGTTACTGCTTGTGAATTCCTTTGTTCCTCTCACCTACTCCTCATAACTCTTTTCAGTCCTCCCCTTGGCTGCCGTATCTCTGTTGTTAAGGCTGCAAGGAGAGCTGTGCATGGGATCTTTTTAATATTACAGTGACTAAACTGTCCCCAGCACACAAGGTCAGGCAGCTCCAGTGCAGAGCAGAGCAGGACAATCCCGTCCCTTGCCCAGCTGCCGATGCTGTCCCTGATGCCCCCCAGGACACGGCTGCCCCTCCTGGCTGCCAGGGCACTGCTGACTCCTGTTCAGCTTGCCATCGACCAGGACCCCTAGGTCCGTTTCTGCAGCACTGCTTTCCAGCCTCTCTCATTTCCCAGCTTGTCTCAAAAGAGAACATTTCCATGAGAAGTTTCTGGCCTTTCCACTCTTTTCATGAGCGAGAAAAAGTGAAGAGAGCGTGAATATTCAAACACTCAATCCTTTCCTTGTTAATGCCTGTAACTACCAAGCAAGAAAAGCATTGGCTCCAGAAAGAGCAATCTAGTCGTTTTCTTTGGACAGGGATAAGACACCCCCTTGAGAATAATCTGCAAATGCAGCTGTGCTTATGTGCTGCAGTGAACTGAAGTGAGGAAGAACTTTTAAAGTCAATTTTGGGCAAGGCAGAATAAAATGCTCCATTTTCTGTCTCTGTTTTGTTTTTTCTTTAGGAGGTTTGTGTTTGTTAAGCCTTCCTGTTCTAGGGAGCAAAGGGGCTTTTGCCTCAATTTGTCATCTGAATTTTTAGCTGGAGGTTGCTGAAACAACACCAGCAGTTATTTTATTTAAGCTCATTTGTGGAGGCACATTAATTTCACTTTAGAGACTTGGGAAGTTTAAATGCTAAAGAGGTTTCTTGTGGGCTTTGCATTGATTAAATAAAATGCAGAGTATCCTAAGTGACACTGACAGACATGGAGAAGCCCTGTGGGTTTTCCTGGAATCTGACTCGGCTAGCCCTTTCTGTGATACTGCAAGGCTTTAAAGAGAGAGAATTTAAAAACTCATTTCATAAGTGCATGTTGAAATTCTCATCTAACATCAGAGAGATGGTTGTTTTTAACTTTATACTGGAAGCTAGAAGATACACAGCTTTACAAGGGGAATAATGTGGAGCAGTCATAAAGTCATACATGTGGTTATTCATCTGTTTTAATAGTTCTTAATATATACTTGCTGTTCCATAATAGTAAAATAATTTGCTTAGAGGCTCTATTTTTCAACTAGTTAACTTTGGTCTTTCACATAAATCCCATGTTGGTTCTGTATTTGCACACTTCTCCAGTACCCATGTGTTCTTTATTCTAGTGTATATTTTTGGGATGATTCAGAGGGGAAAGTTACGGTTCTTCTTTGCATACCTGGAGTTACTCACAAGGCTCTATCATCAGGAAGTGCTTTTTGTCCTAGTACTTTCCTATTGAGAGAACAAACACCTTGGTTTTGGCAGACAGGCAGTGGCACACGGTTTGTAAGCTTGAAGTAGGTTTTGAGTAAAGATTTGAAGGTAACAAGAGAGTTTGACCAGCTTGTAGGAGTTGATGAATGAAAAATAGTTGCTTCCTTTCTGCTTGTAACCACTTCTGTTCTAGCATTACTGGTGACATTAAGCTGCATACAGAATGTGCACTGACTGCTTGGGAAGGACTGCCTTGACTGGGAAGCCAGATTGTAAGGGGTTTGCTTTTGCTGTGCTGAAATGCATCAGGGAAAGATCTCACCTGTACAAGTGGGGTTTTTTATGTTTGCAAAGGAATAGGCTGAATAATTTAGGCAGAATCTGTTACTTTGTCTTCAGTAACAAAAATTAATCAGTTGAGTCCTCTGTGAACAGTAAGTGTCCTTCTGCTGCTTATTGTCTCTGTAGTCAAACATGAGCATGGTCTTACAAAAACTGATAAATCTTTTTTGAAAGACAGCATCTTCTAGAGGAAAACACAGAACATCAAGCTACTTTATTTTGTAGGGAACAACATTGCTTCCCCTTAGGAGTTTTCCTTGCTCCCAGAAGATAAAACCTAAGTTAAAGATAAAGCAGGTATCGCTTGTTCTGTCCCATAACTATCGCGCCGGGTTTGTCGAGACCGTTGAATCACTAACACAACTTTTCCTCGTTGTAGCGCTGTTTCCTCGGCCACCTAAGGAAAGCGTAGCTGGAAAAGGCCGTTTCTCTCCTTGGGAAAGAGTCCCGCCGAGTACCGGGAAGGCGACGCAGAGCCGGGCAGGAGCAGCCCCGTGCCCGGTTCTGCAGGGGGCGCCGCGGGCGGGAGGCGGGGCCGGGAGGAGCGCGGTGCCGTGTCCTGTGCCGTGTCCTGTGCCGGGGGCGAGGGACCGGTCGCGGGGGGATGCACCGCCTTGCCGCGCCGCCGATGTGAGGGAAGGGGAGCGGCCCCTTCCCCGCCAGCCCCGGACCATGGCGCCCCCCGGTAGGTACCGCGGCTGTCGTCCCGGGAACTGAGGGGAAGCGGCGGGGCTTCTCCGCCCGGCCGTGCTGCGCGGGGCCCCGCTGTGCTCCGGCGGGCCGGGGCTCTCGGCGGCTGCCCCGCACCAAGGTGCCGGCAAGCGGAGCGGGGCCCGGGGCGCTCCCCCGGCGGGGCTCTGCGCGCCCCTGGCGCCCCGCTGCTGGCGAACGGGGGTCCGCTCTCCGCGTTCAGGGAACCCTGGCGCCCTTCAGAGCAGCGGCGGCTCCTTCACTCGTAGCCGGGCTGCAGCGCTGTTGCTTCACTTGTCTGGAGTTCAGGGCGCCTGCTGGCAGACTTTCTCTGCGGCTTAAGTGCATTTCGGCTTGGCCGATCAGCGAGCTCTGAGGGAGAGTGTTCTGTAGTGTCATTTGCCCCTGTCCGCCTTTACCACTTGCATGTTCTTCTGTGATATTTTATAGAGAAGTCAGTTTTTTCTAAATACGTCTTTATCCTTCAGCACCATTTCCTTTTGGATTTATGACTTGGTGGCCCTTGCCACAGTGGCGCAGGATCACAAGCTGAGCTAGTTTGCCATAGTTTAAAATGTTTTAGCTATCATATGTGCAGGTAAAAGTACCTAAAATAGAGTTGCAAACTCAAGGGGAGAGGGGTTTAGCCTGTATTGTGTAAGTCTTGTTAATGCCCGATTTGCAAGTTCCTCTCCTTGCAGGGAAGCGTATGGGTTTCATCTAAAAAAGGAAAAAACGTGCCATTCTCAGGGTGTGAAGCAACATTTGAGTTTCATTGACGCATATCTCCTTGTGAGGTAAAAATAAGCTAAACGTCGGCCTCAGGAGACTTGTGGGCAAAACTACTTTTCTCCTTATAAACAAGGTGATTTCACAGAGACCCTTAAAAAGAGAACAACTTTAGATTAATGTATCATAATGCAAATCCCTTGTTCCTCTCTGTGAAGTTTGGTTTGCAGAAATTTTATCTGCTTTGATTCTGCCATTTCCTCTCGCTTGTCCACAGTATTTTATTTAAAGTGAAGATTTTCTATTCCAGTCGAAATAAGAAGTCTTACTTGGATGTTAATAATTATTGCATGTGATCACTATTACTGTGCATTCCATGTATGCAGAGGGTGTATTTATTTCATCATACATCACTTAAATACACACACTTCACATACTGAAATGTGGAAGGTGCCGAGGACTTCTCTTAAATGTCTAATAGCAGTTTCTATCACCTCCTGGAAGTGCTCTCTCTTTTAAGAATATGATTATTAAGACACTTTGAGTTGTGTTTCCTTTATACCATAGACAATTGTCTTTCATGAAGAGTGAATTCCTATCTATCAAGGACTATTATTTTGGACAGCAATATTTCTGTATCCTACATACATATAATGAATTGCAAAACACACTGGGATAGGTTACATAATGCCTTTCTTATGCAGTCAGAATTGGAGATGGATTTTTTTCTAGCAGATGAAAATATGCCACCGCATATGATCCCTCTGAGTTGGAGTGAAGGATTTAGTCTCAGTTTTTTTACCTGGTCTGTGAACAATGAGAAGTCATGATCTACTTATAGGGATATGTGAAAGATGACACAGAAAAGATGTGTATTACTACAAGCCCTGAATATGCTTCATGGGGCCCACAAGTACAATAGCAAACTTCATTATATATAAATTGAAAAAGGGTCAAACCTTTTGGCTTATGGAATGAAATAATGTAGTAACAGTTGATAATGTAAGATGCAGTCTTACCCAGAGCTGATATTCCAGCTTCCCACAGTACTGTTTAGCTATTTCAGTGGTAATCAGAACCTTATGATATGGCCATAAACCACTATTACATGTTTGGGCTGAACTTGAAGATCATCACCTTACTACCTGCAGACATAATTTGAAGATGAGCCTGATTTATTTGCTTCCCAGAGAGGGGCTGTGAAGATGTGACATGGTCATGCATACTTCTATTCTCTTGCCATGAGCATATGTGATTTTTACTGAATTGTTTCATCCTCTTCCATTCTGTGCAGTTTGTAAGCTAGGGAAACCTTTGTATCATGTTGTTTGTGCTCTTCAATTTGGGGGGCTTACACTTCAGTTATAGGTTTTAGGCATTTCTATGGTACTGGTTTGTAATGTCAGTCTGTTATCATTGCTGTATAGTGAAGTGTGCAGCTAAACCTTAATGAAGCAGTTACAGCTGGAAAGCAGTTCAAAGGTTATGGTTTATCATTGCAAACTGCAACAGAACTGCATCTTCATGATCTTCTGTGAAATAAATGAACATGCCCTGCAGTATTGTTAGTAGTGCCAACATTTTGTAAACAGAGGTAAGAGTATTTTTAATACTTTAAACTTAGGACTTCAGTAACAAGGTATTGTTAAAATTTAAACTAGATCACACTTGAGAGTGTGAAAGATATGCTTGTGCCAGCCAACCATTTTTCTTCATCTTGTATGTAGTGTTCATATATTTCTTCCTTAAATTGAGGACTTTTCCAAAACCAGCTTGTCAAACCATCCATCTAAGAGCAAGGTTTAAGGAAATAAAATGTTAGGTATTCATCAAAGGATTCCCCTTATATTATATGTGTACAATAGGCAGAGTATATATTATGTTTTGAACTGTGCTCTGTGAGTTTTTGTGATGTTTGAAGAATTGTGAAAAACCTCCCTGTAGTGTTCTGTACTCTTTTTACACTGTTCCCTGAGCACTGGACAGTAGTTAATGCTGGAAAGGCAGCTATTTGGTTAGACAAATAATAGCATGATCCAGGAAGGAGAGTCCTGTGTCATTCTTCTTTTAAAGGAGAATGTTGCAATTGAAATTATTTCTAGATTTTTGGTTTGTTTTTTTTTAAACACTCCCAATGCTGACTTAAGCTCTGCAAGACCCACTTCCAGTATTTTTGCTTATGAACATGGGATGTTACTTTGTCTCCACAAGTGGAGTCAGTAATTTTATTTCTCACTTCTTGTTTTAGGAGCATTGCTCCTCAGTTTATTGTGTATGTGTAAAAGGCTGTAGAAGCTGAGGTAAGAAGGCCTGAGGAGAGCTGGTACAGCTCTGTTCAGGGGAATGGTGCTCTCATAGAGCAGTGCTAGCTAGGAAATCAATACCTTTCCTAAACACCAGAGAAAGTTCCTTCCTGCTGGATGCAAAGGTTGCACTGCTCTGGCAGGGAATTTGCAGTGAGTCTGTCAAGTTTGCATCCTTTATCTATATAGTGGTGAATGGAGGGGTTCTTTGATACTTTGTACCCCTGCAGTGCAAGGCACGTTTAAATTCAATGGCTCTTCCACCCTTTCTCTGTGCACAGCTGCTTACTTACATTGAAAGCCTGGAGAAGGACCTGTTGGCCCACAAGTATAGTTGTGGAAGCTGTGTGCTTCCTAAAAGTGAATGACAGGATTAGTTGTTCCATTTTACAGAATGTTAAAGTGTGCAGGAGGCCATTACTGGTTTTTCCAGAGACTGGAAGTGGGGCTGATGCCAGAGGACACCAGGGTAGGACTTTAAGAGCTTTGGGCACACCTCAGGGAATCATTGTGTGCTCTCCCCATCTGTTGAGGTCGGGCTCAGCTGGCCATGGTGCAGTGTGTGGGCTCCATTCTCAGCAGACAGTTGTGCTGTCCTTTCCCACTGTACTGCATGTAAATCAGCCCAGGGCAGTGGAAACAGAAGTCTGTGGTACATCTCCCTTTCTAGACTAAAACTTGAATTCTGCTTGGTTTTCATGTTTTTGCTCATGTAATTCTGTTGTCTTTGCCAGGTGGTGTTCAGCCACCATTGGTGATATTTTGGCAGTGGTGGTGTGCTCACTGGTGTGAAAGCCATCTTTTTTCACAGCAGTTCTGCACTCTTAGCTTAAAGGTCCCAAGGTCTTGAGTCCCGAGGACTCTGCTTTATGAGTTTTGCTGGATCCTCTCCTTTGGGAGTGCTGTCTCCTACAAGCCCCCATCTGTGCTTCAGGAGCTGTACTCACACACAAACATGCAGCTGTCCTGGTGAATGTCAGCAGTGCACTGTCCATGTTCTCCATAGCTAGGATATCATCCTTTCACTGCTAGAGACTTCCTTATTTATGCAGGTAGCCATAACACTATTAGTCGAGCACCGAGCACATCTCCATTCAATCATATCACTGCTGCTGAACTACAGTTTAAAGCTGCTAATTTTATAGTTTAGGGCTGGGATCCCTCAACCTAGACATCGTTTCAGTCTTAATGACGTTTCTGGGGAAGGTGATAGAATAAAGTCTTTGGAGACTGTGCAATTTTGGTTGAATTTTTCTAAGATGACTGCAAAACTGTCATCTTCAGTTCTCTCATCCTCTTTTTGGATGCCAAATTTTAGGCATTGCTCTCTGCTTTAATTGGAAAAAATTGCCTTTGCTTGCTTCATGATGGAGATGAGTTGGAAATGTTGACATTTCTGAAGAGTCAAACTGGAATTAGAAGACAATTTGTTAACAAGATTTTAAATGCTCAGCTCTGGAATTTACCATGGGCCTCTGCTGTAAACCTCAATTTTGGGTAAACTTCTTCACAGGTAAATGGAAAAATTAAATTTAGACGTGAAAGTTTCCTTGAGATTGGTGGAAGAGCACTGCATCGTGTCACACTGGTTCAATTTGCATCTAGTCTTAAAAAGCTGTTAACATTTTTAAGTGCTTTTGTGCCAGTGCACAGAAATGCATGAGTGTGTAGGTACAAGCTGTCTCTAGAGAATTATGGGAGAAGTCAACTTTGGTGAGCATATTTTGGACTGTCTTATGACTAACACTATTGTATTAGCTCTTTCCCTCTGAAGAGAGTGTTTGTCATTCCAAAAATTGTTGGGAAAACTTTCTGTGACAGTTTAGAGAAAGAACCCTAACATGGCTTTGTGAAATGTCTGAAGCCTGAAGGACAGAGTGGCTGTGGTGTGGGCACTGGGGCTGATGTTCCCTTAGTTGCATGCATGTTTTGCAGGCAGTTTGCTTTCTGCTGCAATGAGAGCAAATATCTAACACCACGGGGGCCATAGTGACTTCCTGTAAGCATTGTGTGACCTCATTTAAATAAAGGATTTTGTTATTTTAGGTGTGCTGTTTTTGGTGTCTGCTCCACTTGGGCATGTAATGATCTGCAGTTGTGTTGCAGAGACCCTATAATTGCCTAAAATTATTTTAACTTTTAGTGTGAGAGTGAACTCCTCTTTTCAAGCTAGTTTGTTTTGAAGGTCTGGTTTTTGTGGTTTTTTTTTCCTATAAGAACACTTTAAATCTATAAATCCCTATGTGTAGTTTATTTCACTTGAAACTACATAGGAAATGCTCTTATTTATAGGAAGAGCATTTTAATTTTTTTCATTTTTAAGAATGAAAAAACTACTTAAATTTAATGGAGTAGATGCAAGTTCATTCACCCTAAGAATTGCTTTGTGGCTGTGAACACCTCACTTTGGATAGATCTACTGTTCTTTTGAAATGCTTTGTAGTTTCTGACAGGAATTAGAGACAGTGCTGTGGGTTTTTTGGTTGCAAAGCTGTGGGTCAGTTCATGGTTTGAATTTAATCCTTTTTCCTGTGGTCATCTTGCACCTGTTCAGGAGCCCCTGGAGAATATGACGTGCTGATTGTGTATGCGAGTGATGCCACTGAATGGTGTCAGTACCTCCAGAACCTCTTCCTCTTTACTTGGCATGTTCGACAGCATCGCATTCTGAGCTACCAGCTGGAAGACGACTCTGCCATCTCCCACCAGGAGCTGGCCCTGTTCAGCAGAAGTCGGAGTATCATCCTTTTGCTTTCTGCTGAGCTGGTGCAGAGCTTTTATGTTCCTCACATCCTGCAGAGCCTTCAGGAAGCTTTATGGCCTCCGTACAAAGTAGTCAAGCTGTTCTGTGGTGTTACGGACTGTGACGACTATTCGACCTTTTTCAAGGACTGGTCTCAGTGGCAAGAACTCACAAATGATGATGAGCCTGATGCTTACCTTGCAGCTGTCAAGAAGGCTATTTCAGAAGGTAAGACTATAGCTAGGAGCTGTGCTTTCTGGTTGGAGGAGGGAGATACATGGTACTGTTTATTCTTATTTTAACACTGGTAATGTGCTTTACTTAAACTAAAGCAAGTTGTCCAACCCTTGTAAACTAGAAAGTTATGCAAACATGTTTTTTCTATGCCTGGTCAGTTGGTCCCTAATTCAGGAGAAATTACCAGCAACTCACAGAGAACTTCTGAATTTGAGGTTTTCTTGGGTGCCTGCTTTTGAAGCAAATTGCAAATGAAAACTTTCTATGTTTAAATTTCTGCCTGTAAATATTGTATTCTGCAGTTTATTGAGACAAATTAATGGAAAATTGTCTTTAATTTATATAAAATATAAATTTATTTATATTTATATAGTTTAAGGAAAATAATTCTCTTTTTCTTCTGACTTGTTTTTGTCATATCAGAACCAAAATAAAGTCTAATAAATATTCTCTAGCACTGGGAAAGAGAATGTAGATTGTAGAAGATGTAACCATACTGGCAACAGATCACTTTGTTACTTACAATGAGAAGCAGAGATTGATTAAAGAATTGCACTGATGGCAGCTCTGGGCAGTCATGCTGCTCTGTGTATTTTTATGACATTACCATAGGTACAGTTATAGTATTCTTTGTCAGCCTCAGGAAGACTGGAATCCTGCAGTTGCATCTTGGTTTATCTCTATATCATGGCATAAATGAGGCAGTGTGTCTAGTGTTGTGTGCATAAAGATGCCTTATGACAGGATACAACAACTGCAATAATCATGATGACAAATTTATCACAATAAAAATAAATTTTGAATGTATGATCTTGGCCAAAACAGTTTCCCTGAAAAAAGATTATTTAGGAATTATGCTGAAGATGTCACTCAGGTAACCAGGTCGCAACAGATAATTCTTAGTATGTTTTAAAAATCATAAAGTGAAATTTGCATCTCCCTTTCACACACTTCTAAAACATCTTGTTTTCCCAATGCTAGAGCTAAACCCAACCTAGAGCTTAAGTAGTTTGGCTCCTTTCCTTTCAGTCTGAAAGAAGACAGAAAACAGTGGCTGAACTTTTATACTCTGCAAAATAAAACCAAATGGAGATTAAATTAGCCTTTCTGACAGTTTCTGTCAAAAGCAAAATTTAGGTACTGTTTTCTTCCAAACTTAGGTCTAGAACACAGAACCAATATTTTGTTGATTTAAAATATTCTGTTCAAAACTGGGGAGATTTATTAGTGTTAATAGTGTTACTAAACATACCCACGGACTGTCAAAGTTATTTTAGGCCAGACTAGGAGTGAATTCTAGTATAGTTGAAGAGTGTGTGAGAATACAAAGGTATGTTGATTCTGAAGTCTTTCTCCAGAGGCAGTTCTTGCCAGCCTTGCTGCCAAGCTTGCTGCATTCTGAGCAGCAATTTAGTGGGCTTCCTGATTCTTTAGTTGGCTGGCTGCCAGACATCTATTGCAAAACTTAGGGTAAGGCTCTAGAGTCTGACTTCTCACAGTTGGATCTTCTCCATCTGTGCTGCAAATTAGCACGTGCTGAAACAAACTGTGCTTTGGCTTTATGTAGGTGGTGTTTTGAAAGGGAGTTTGTTGCTGTTTCTACATAACAAAAAATAAGCTTGTTTTCTGTTTTCTCGCTTTAATAAGAATACACTGATCTCAAGCTGACTCCAGCGTGTCTGGAAATTACTTGACTGAGAGAAAAAATGGGATAAAAGTAAACTCACTTGCTGTGGAGTCTGCTGTAACATGTTGTGGATAATTTGGCACACAAAGGTTCAGAATTTCTGGACTTCTGTTACTGTTATGGCAGTCACAGCTGATGTGGTTGTCACCTGCATGCCATATCAGGTGTTTGGTTTGTGCACATCAGAGCAGCTGCAAAGGTGAGCCCTCTGCTGTCACTCTGATTCTTGTGAAGGAAGAAACTATTTAAGATGGGCTACCTTCATGGCCAAAGTATTTGGATGAACATATCAAATACTACTTCTGTGTGGGGAAAAAATTACTCTGTGACCTCCTCTATGTTGTGATTCTACACAAGTTTTGTGAATGGCCTCAAATGCAAATGTTCTGATGTTTTCCCTGAAGACAGCCCCAGGTGTAGATAGTTCCTTTTTTTTGGGTGAAACTGTGAAAACTTTCTTCTTGATTGGTAAAAAAAAATATTCTGTATGGTTTGGTTGCAGCATGAGTAACTTAAAATGTTTGTGACAGCAGACCTCTCCCACAAAGAAACACAGCCTCTGCTCTGGTCATAGTTAAATCTGAATTTTTCCTGATTAAGGCAGTCCTTAATTCTTACAGCACTTAGCAGAAAAAGTTCATGACCATATTTGAAATGATTTGGGCCTGGATGTCTTCCTCTGGGAAATACTTCTCTTCACATGCACTTGTCTGTACTTCTAACAGCAGTGTCAAAACTGGGCCTGATGCTGAAATGACTCAGCTTTAGCTTCCTAATTGCCGAATCCTGAGCTAGTGAGGCGTGGTACAGGACGTGGTTAGGGCAAATTCTTCTCCAGAGGCTTCACACTGGTCCTGTGCAGGCTGTGATGTTGCCTCTAGCACAGCTCTTAGCTGTGGTTTGTTTAGGGCATCATGGGAACATGACACCCTCCAGACATCACATGCTGCAACCTATTTTAATTTTTATTAGTTTACTATGAATTCAGAAATGAGGAACCATTAATCTAGTCTTTTTGACAATTGTGTCCTGCTCTTGCTCTCTTGTAGATGTGGTATTTTTACTTCTCAAGTTTCTCAATTCTGGAAATCTACAGAGCACATGATAGTTTGCATTTACAGGTACTCCTGTTATCTGTGGGGACTTTTTCAGATTATGCAATAACTGTGGTAAGGGGAGGTTGAAATCAAAGAATTATTATGGCTGGAAAAGATCTTCAAGATGGAGTCCAACTACTGACCTAACACTGCTAAGTCTGTCACTAAACCATGTCCCTCCATACCACATCTACATTATTTTTTTGAACAGTTCCAGGGATGGTGATTCCTCCACTTGCTTGGGCAGCCTGTTTTGATGCTTGACCACCCTTTCAGTGAAGAAATTTTTCATAGTATCCAATCTAAGCCTCCCCTGAAGCAACTTGAAGCTCTTTCATCTTGTCCTATTGCATGTTGCCTGGGAGAAGAGAGTCTACAGCCTCCTCTCTGGTAGCTGTAGAAAGCAGTAAGTTCCCCCCCAAATCTTCTTTTCTCTAGATTAAACAGTCTTGCTCAGGATGTCTCTGTACACACCAGCTCAGGCCCAGCAGGGTATCGTCACTCGCCAGGGCGCGGTGACCAGCCTGCTGCTTAACCCCTCTTGCCTGGCTTGTGATAGATCTGCTGTGTGCATTGAGCAGCTGGGAGTCAGAGGTGCACAGTAGGAGTCAGTGATCTTTCTCTTCCTCATGTGTTCTCAAGCTCACTTGACATTTCAATTGCTCCAGTTTATTTCTCCCTACTTATGTTGCTTTGAAACATTTCAAATTTCCCACTTTAAAAGCTGATGTTTCCAAAGCATTTTCTAATTAATCAGTGGATTTGAGATTTCTGTATTCAAGCCATCTCTTGTGGGTAAAAGCACAGGGAAGTCCATATCTGCCTGAGATTGCTGAGTTCAGCAGCTGTGAACTGTGCTGCCGAAGGGCAAGTGCTGCCTTGGCTGAGCAGAGCTCTTCAGCACTGGGACAAGAATGAAAGGGGAGTACCAATAAACTCTTTGTGAAATAAGAGGGTCAGAAGTCAGTGTAAGGAATCATACAGTGAAGATGGAGGGCCTTGGACAGTAAGAAGGAAGATGAGAACTGAGCTTTGTAGATCAGAAGAGCTGAAATGTTACTCCATTTTCTGAGGGCTTCATTGAGAGATGCTGGAGACCAGGGCAGTAAGCTTTTTTTGAGAGGGAAATGGCATAAAAAAACTACATAAGCTGTATAACTCTTCCTCCTGTTCATGTCAAGAAATTAAATTAAATTCCTGGTTTTCTTCCGTTGCGCTGATGAAACCACAGATGAAACTTGAGAGCATATCTTCCAGGTTGGAAGGGACCTCTTGAGATGATCTAAACTTTCTGCTCAAGCAGTTAGATAAAGCAGGTTGCCCAAGACAATTTTCAGTTGGGTTTTGACTGTCTCTGCAGGTGGAGACTCTGCAGGACTTCACAGCCTCTCTGAGCAACCTGTTCCAGTGTTTGACCAGCCTCAAGAGTAACAAAACGTTTTTTTTGTGTTCAGATGGAACTTCATGCATTTTGGTTTGTGTGCATTGCCTCTTTTCCTGTCAGTGGGCACTGTGGAAAAGAGTATGGCTCCCTCTTTCTCGTTTTCTCCTATCTTGTCAATATAAGATTCCCCTGAGTCTCCTTTTCTCCAGGCTGAAGAGTTCCAGCTCTTGTAGCCTCTCTTCTTCTGAAAGATGCCGTGGTTCCTTAATCAACTTTATGGTCCTGTGCTGGACTCAAGCTGTAAAGATAAAGCAACCTTGCAATAAGCTACTCAGAATTTAAGATCATGTTGGACAGATGTTCTCAACTGTTTCTCAGCTCAGGTGAAGTTGTAGTACATGTGAGATTTCCTTCAGCTTTATTCTTCTGTAATTATTTGATTGCTTGCTTTTGCTAATACTTGCCACTTTGGGCTAGAGACCTAAATTCACAATGTATTTTTAAGTTTGGCAAGAACTGCCACGTGGTGTTTACTTCTGGGTCTCAGTGCTCCGTGGAGGAATATTTGCTGAGTAGTTCTCAGAAATTATTAGTATCTCAGCAAATTACATCCAGTATTAACTTCTTCCAGCTTATTGAAGTGGCCTCGAAGACATGAGGTGGTAGCATGCAGTTCTCTCTCCCTCCTCTTAATTTTACCTAAGGGGTAAAATTAAGTGAATTCTTAAAACTGCCTATTGTGTTTAAACATAAGATGAGGTTCTTTTACCCTGCTCATTTTAGAGGAGCAGGTGAGCTATTAGTCAGCCCTCTGGGTGCAAATGAGAGCCCACTTTGTTATATGGGAGCTCAGCAGCCTGGCTGCTTCTCACTGCCTATCAAGGAGAGGAAATTGTGATGCTCTTGCACAGGAGTTCAGGTTGAGAGAACATGCTGGTAGCATGCCTCTCCATGCATGAGTATACATGGCTGATGCTGGAAAGTTAGAGACTTTATAGGGCTGGTTAAAGCAATTGGAGAAACCTTAACTAAGCCCCCAAGTGATAGTGAGAGTTCTCAGAGAGAAATGCATGGATGTTCTTAGCCATCTATAGCATATGGAATCAAGTAGTTAAAATAATCTTCCCAGCTGTAGGATTGATTAATTCCTTGTCATCAAGGTGTTTCATAAAGTCCCAATTTATTTACATAAAAAGCAGTACTTCATGGGTTTTCTTTCATGGCAGTATAAAATTCAAGCAGTGCTAGCACAGGTGCATAACTTTCTAAACAGAGACAATGAAATGATAGCCCAGAAATAGTGAAGGACATAAACAGTTGTGGTTAAGAAGCTTCAGACTATAATAGTCTTTATACACCTTGTAAATACTAATAGTATTTCTCTGTGGCTTGTGGTTCTGACAATCTCCTCACAGGCTGCTTTATGGTGATGTCTAAGACTAATTCTAGGTATCTGCTAATGATGCAAGGCTTTAAGACACTTGCTTAAAGTAAGAGACCAGTGGCCATCACTGATCACATTCAAGTCTGGAGCAGCTGAAGTAATTTCTGAAAAATCTTGGCAGAAGTATGTGGTCAAGACAAAGATGTCTTACAGAGTGGGTCTGAAGTGATGTATGGAATAGAATTCAGGTTATTTCACAGACCCTGCATGTGTACTTGGACAGTTGTTTTGCTTCCAGGGTTGAATTTTGTAAGATTTTCATGGCTGTTTGTTATTACTTCAGAAAACTTTTGACTTGACTCAAGTGACTTGAGATTAACAGTGTATCTTGAGTTTTCCAGGAGGAAGTTTGACTAGTGTCATAGGCTGACCTCAGCATGGAATACTGCAAAAGAGTGTCTGCCTTATTCTCCACCTTTCATCTGTCTGGATGATTGGGTGTGGCGCTGGACTGCAAGGGTGGTATTCTAAGAGAAATTATTTGAAGGAGAGGGCAGGCATGACTGCCCTTGCAGTAGTTATGTGGTCTAAGATCTACTGAAATCAATTATAGAACCGCACATTCAGTCAAACAGTGACTGGTGGGATATTTCCAAACAGCTGCCCAACTCTCTGAGGTGGAGTTCCATGTTTGTAGGTTTTGATGGGGTCTGTCTTTTCTGTCATGCAAGCGTTATGCATTGTGCTTAAATTGAAGGTACTGCAAGAGGAGATAATGAATTAGCAGTTTGGATGTTCATGTTTCTTACCTGCGGCTTCTCAGCAAGACTTGAATCAGTAATGAATATAATGTGATTCTTGGCACCCTTGAAAGTCGTAAGAGGCATGCATATGCCTTGTCAGTATGTGTTGTCTCTTTCTGCCAAAAGTCGTGGAAGTGAACTATTCCAGTCTCTCTTGCTTGAGATTTTGGTCGTGTCAATATCTGCTGTCTGCATGGCCAGAACCCTGCTTCTTCCTCAATGTCTTCCCTATCTGTGTCCTGTTCCTGTGCACCCCAGCTAGCTCTTTAGGTTTATACACTTGATCCAGTCACAAATTGACACTAGACCTGCAAAAAGCTTAGCAAAACTTGACATTGTAAAATACACCTTGTTTCCTTGATGAAGGATGAGAAATAGTTTATTGTTGTTTCAAGCTTTGGACAACATATGAAACATGACTATGCTCTTTGTAGAATTGAAAATCTGTTTGTAGGTGCTGTGCTTCTAGATGAGCTATTGGGGTGAGGGGTTTGGAGAGAAGGGGGAGATGTCCCATACTTTTTTTGTTCTGTATGGACCACTTTACAAAGTCTTAAATTTTCCCGTGTTTTGTTCTTCTCACTTGCTGTTTTTCTGCATGCTTCTCTCCACTCAGTTGAAACGGGAAGTGTTGCTACAGTATCACCCAGTTCTGAGGGTTTATCACAAGGTGTTTCTCTGATGTGCATTTATCCCGTTGGTAAAGGAGGGGCTCTGATGTTAGTGTGATGAAAGATAACTTTCCCTGCTTTCCCCTGACTACTTGTCAGTACCTTGTCTGATTCTTGCAAAGGCAGCTGGAGTTGCTTTGGGGGACTTAATGTCCTTGTTAGTACTTGAGAAAGGATACTGGCCAGTTGCTAGCTTCAGGTAAAAGCAGGAGCTCTCTTTAAGGGTCTTCCCTCTTGCTCTAAGCATAGTGAAGTGAAAGTCTGAGGCCTTGTGAGAGCTAATTGTCTCAACTGATTGATGGACAGAATGGGAGGTGTTTACAAATGTCAGAGAGGGGCTGGTCTCCACACACAGAACTTGCCCACTTGTGCCATTAGCATTAATATCTGGGTGACAGAGTGCTCTGGACTGACTGCTGAGCTCTTCCATGCACTCACATGTCCTGTGGTGTAAGGGCTGACTTGTGAGAAACCACAGCTGTCGGCTCCATGCCGATAGCCCTCCAGCTTTGCCAGGAGGAAATGGATGATAGGGCAAGCTGTGTGTGCACCACAGCAGCAGGTCAAAATAACTGGCTGCTTCATATGAGTTTCTGAAGCTGCTAAATGGCTCTTGAAGTACACATCCCTGGGCTTTTCCCTGGGGTGAGTGTCTGCAGGACAGCTGTGCAGGGAACCCAGCAGGGCAGGCAAGAAGGGCATGAGGCTGCTGTCAGCAGCTCAGCTGCTGGTGCGTCCTGGAGGGGGGCATGTTCTTCAAGGGGAAATGTGGTTGGGTTTCTTGGACCGCATCTCCTCCCCTTGCTGCTGTTTTCACAAGTATTTCACAGACTGTCAAGTGAGGCCTGAGGTAGCCTCTGTTTAAAAGGGAACAGAAAAGAGCCTCTTACAACCACGAGTGTTGACCTACAGCACATAATCATGGAGAAGCTTAATTCAGGTATTCACTTAACTTTAATCAGTGTTAATCTCCTCAGTGATGGCCTCTCTAGGCTGGCTATTATTGCAATGTTATAACTGCTGAATCTGTATATGCAAATAGGTTGTCATTACTCAAGAATCTTAGTGCATGGGAAACCTGCTCTAACAATGCTTTAGAGCATGGATATTATCACATGTAATGGGATGATTTCCTTTTCCAGTGCTTGCATGTTCATGAGTCAGTCACTAGCACATGACTGGAACTTGCAAGATGAATCATAGGATAACCTCACTGCTTATGTGGGAATTTGATACTTTGCAATTTCAGTATTTTCTGAATGAAAAAATAAATGAATAATTCATACCTGAAACTCTGCGTGCCAGTTCCTTCAGTTATTAATCCAATTACTGATTAACATTGCGTGCTTCTTCCTGTATTACCTAACAGCTCTTTGTTCACATGACCTCCAGGCAGTCAATTCTGTTACAAGAATGCAGAAGTGCAATACCAGAACTTCTTAAAAGCTCTCATTATTCTTTATTCTGTAAGTTGTTTCTAGTATCATACAACACTGTTAAAACAGAAAGACCAGGGGGCTTGTTCTCTCTTGCCCTGCCATTTATCCTTGCTTGCTGTGTATGTTGTAACTATGATCCACAGCTTTGGTTTGATTTTTCTCCAGGAACTACATGTTCTCAAGGACTGCATGTTGGCCAAGTGAGGTAAAAATTACCACAGTAGTGATTCTGTATTGGGTTGGGGATGGAGCCCTGAGGATCAGGATGCTGGCAAGTGTCCATTTGTGTGTACGTTGCAGGAGCATCAATGTGTTGCTGTGTTTTGGTCATCATTATCTCTCTCATCTGCTGTGAGCTTAGACTTTCTGATTTACTCATATTGGAAATAACCAACAGAGATTACAGAGACCCTATTCTAGTAACAGTTACCTCTTCTCCCCCAAAAGATATGGCATCTAGCTCTGCATAAACTGAACACCTGAATTGATAGCTGACATATAAGGGAGGGATGTGGGACCAGTGCTTTTTCTCCTGTATACAGAAGGACTGCCTGGCACTCCCAGGTGAAAGTAAGTCTATTTTTCTCTAAGAGAAAGGTTCCCAAAATGGTTCTTGCAGTTGATGACTTTGAACAGTATTGATTGAAATATTGAGTTAAGGAATATAATGCCTCTGCAATGTTTCTCTAATACTTGGTACCAGTCTGAAAATCCCAAAGACCTCCAGTACAGCCTTCAGCCTTGCGTCAAAGCAGTTGCTTAGTAAAATCTTCAGATTTGGTCCAGTATGAAAATCCGTTTGCTAAATTACATGTACTGTTCTAGGTTTGTTTAAGAAACATTGATATCAGTGGTCATGCCTTACTTGAACCTCTGAGTTGCAAGTTTTTGGCTCTATTCTTTCTACAGCAAACATTAAAGCAGCAATCTACTTGTACTCAAGTGAGTAGGCTTATTTGCCATGTGGGGAGATTCACATACTTGGTAAAGTGTGTGTGCACCACAGTTTGTGAAAAACATTTTAGCTGAATGATTTGCTAAAGTTTCATGGCTTAAAACTTGTCTCCTGGGAGCAAAGTTCATTTAATATAATTCCTAAAATCCCATTTAAATGTACTGAAAATACCTTTTAAAGAATTGTGTGACAAAGCACTTCAAGTATCCCAAGTTCAAGTCTTTGGTGGTAATAATAATAATAACAATAATAATGAAATCTACATTAAAATTCCTGACTGACTTCTAGCTTCAGTTTGAAACTAGGAAGACATGAACTCCTAATGATGCCCCACTTATAATTATTTTGGCTCTCTTGATTTGTGGAAAATTGATGTACTTTGAGATTGGGGCATTCTGAATGAAATCTGAATTCTTGGCAGCTTCTCCCTATGGATGCCACAGGTTTGGCAGCACAGTACATCACTTAGGTCTTTCTCATCAGGACTGAGCATTTTAAACTGAATATTTCTTATTAATATAAGAGCAATGACAGTCCAAGTCTGAGACTTTATCTGGTAAGTAATTTGTACTACTCCTTACAGATGTGTTTTATAGTAAGTAGTAAAAAACACGTAAGTTCCAAAATGTTGTCTTAAATCCTTGACTGCTTCACGGGCTTACACAGTTTGGGAAATTCAGACTACAGGAGATTGTTTTAAGAAGTCATGGTAGTCTTCTGACAAAACTGAGTTAGTGAGTTTCACCTTGTGTTCTGGGAGATGGGGAGGCGGGAATGGTGTGAACCATGTGAATCAAGAAGTAGAAACTAGCTAAAAAAGTGTTCTGTACAAAGTAGCTACGTACTTGTCTTTTGTTTCCTTTCTCTAGCTGAGAAATGTATTTCCTGGCAGGGATAGATAATCTGTTTTCATTCTGGCTAGGTTTTTTTCAGCCAGTGGTATCAGTTTTTGTTTATTTGTTTGCACTTCTGTCAATATCCATGATGGTTTTTGGAAATGAGAGTGAGAGCATGGTTTTGTCTACACATGCATTGTAGGCTTACATGTGCTTATTCTGCTCTTGATTCTGTTTACGTAAGATGCTGTTACTTTTCAATGCAAAGGTTCTGGTACTTTTCAATTTCACTCTTGTATAGATACTGGAATTTATGGTTCTTGCTCAACGAACAGAACCTCTTTAAACTACTATTACGTTGGGGTTTTTTTGATGCAATACTGAGCTTGGGAGTTGGGGTAAGCAGCATTGAGAAAACTAACGATGCTACTGAAATGACAGAAACATTGGTTTTCACGTTTTACTTTAGGAATGTAATACTAAAGGCTGCTGCCTATCCTACAGTGTATTTAGAGTGCTGCTTGAGTCAGATGAGTTCAGATACTGGTCATTCTTTTATTAGACATTCACATGCTAATTTTCCTGTCTAACATGAGGGGAATATCCAGCTCAGCAAAGAGTGCTACTGTTGTTCTGTAAGCATATTCAGTGCTACTCTACTGCTTTTATGTCTTTGTGAGTTTCCCCCTTGAATCCGCTTAAGGGAGAAAAGGAGGAAACTCTGTAGTTTCCCTTTCTTCAACTAGATCCCCTTTTCTGAGCATTACTTTGAGCGGAATTGCAAGTTCCACCCCACCACTTTCATGGCTGTTTTTCAGGATGGATGTGTGTGATAAGCATTTTCAGCTAAGGGGAGTGATGCAACAGAACTCTGTATACTTTATTTTAGACTCAGGCTGTGACTCTGTGACTGATACAGAAACAGAAGACGAGAAGAATCCAGCTGACTCCCACAGACTTGCCATGAGTGAAGAACATGAATCATCCAAGAGCACTGGGGACCGTCCACTGGTGCAGCCCAACCGCATACAATGTGGGGTACTGTATGTCCACTCCTTGGGCTATGTTCTTACTGTGAGCTGGTGCAACTCATTATGCTGCTTTGTAATGGTCAGCTTTACAGGCCTGGAAATTAGTCCTGAATTATTCTTCTGTCACCTTCCTGCTCAGCCGCCTGTCCTCCATGTCTCATCTTTCATGGACTTGGCTCTCCTGGCCCAGGAGTAGCTTGGTAATGTGCAGTGCTTAGAGCTGTCCAGGCTGTGGTGTCACTTAATGACTGTCTCATTAACATAGCTGCTTGGCTTGGGTGCTGTGAGGTTCACACTCTTCCCTTCCTCTGTTCTGGTGGAAAGTGCAGTAAGCTGAATCTAATGAACTTACTAACTCCACAGCCAGCATCCAGTCTAATATGACAATTGTGGTGCATGCATTGCAAGTGACCCTGAAAAGCTTGGATCATGGCTTCTTGTCTGAAAACTAGCACTTTTTAGTATAGCATATCCTCAGAAAGAGGATATGCTATACTTTTCTCTTGGAAAGAGTCCAAGTTTCTTCTTTTTGTTTCTGTTTAGAATGTGGCTGTGCTGCTTAAGGGAAGAGATGGATTGAGTTGAAAGTAAATAATTTTACAAATCTAGCCCTAATCAGTTTATAAATCTATCTAATAAATCTGGAAGTCTATCAGTTTAATGCTTGTATCTATACTGGTACAAGCTGTAGCAGAAGTCATCTGCCCAGTTAGTCTGTGACTGGAAGATGCTCCTCAAAACCATTCAAAATTGTGAAAATGATAGATGGTAATTGATATGTTAGTTGCAATGAGAACAAAATCCCTAGAAAATGGACTTAAGTGTTTTTGTTTTGTGTGTTGTAATGTCTTTTGTCTTAGGTGCAGACAACAATTTATATTATCATGAAATGTAAACTAGATGGTGAAATGAAAACTGAAGTTGAATTTTCTCCAGAGAATGCATCCTCTGTGCGTGTGCTGGCTGAGATGGAGAATGAGTACACAATCTCTGTAAAGGCTCCAAGTAAGATGGACTGAGATTTTTTTTCCCTTCCCTCTCCTTACTCATTGCTTCATTTCTATCTCGACCTATCTGTCCTGAGAGCTGCCAGGGGGATAAAGGGATTGCAATGCAGAAAAGCTTGAGTCCAGGAAATCTTGAACTTGCATTCTCACCCATGATACTTTTGATGAGGAACTGAGAGAGACTGCTGCTTGTGGGCTTTGTTTTCCCTCCAGCAGCAGTAGTGTTGCAGGGACACCTTGGTGGGAGTTCTGAGAATGGATTGCAGCTTGTGGAGCACTTTGAACTTAGTTGTGTGTTATGACCACCATATTAGCATTGGCAGGGCACCAAGAGAGAAGGTAAGTGCCGGTAAATAATTACATGACTATAACGGCATGTGTTTAATGTGTAGTGATCTCTGTGATCATAGCTGAAACTATTTATTCTGGCTTGCCTTTTAATTTAGATATGTTGTGTCACTCTAAATATTTACATTTACAAAACTGAAGGTTGTCTAAATTTTAGGTTCACTGAACTTTAAAGGCATGATTTCAGACCCTTAAAGATTGATATTATTTTCCCAGCATTATTTTATTTATTCTATTTTGTCTGACCTGTTGAAGAGTCATTCTGCCATTCTCCCTGAGAATAGAGACTAATAGTCATTATAGCAACTACCACAAAGTCAGTGAAGTGGGTTGATTTAAAGAAGGTGATCTCATGAACATATAAAGGCTTAATTTAATCTGTCTTAAGTCAAGAGTTATGATATAAACACTGACCTGGAAACTAACTTGTACTTTGAATTATAAACATGGCCCTCACATTGATGGAGTATACAATGTAAGCTCTGAAGTTTCTAAGAGTAAGATGAATAATTTGAATTCCTTTATGTTATTAACTGTTTTATCACCTCCTGAGTTGTTAACAGGGAAAGACTATTTTTAGTGGGATTCAAATTACCTGTGTTTCAAAGAGAAAGTTCAGACTTACAAGTGCATACTAGACAAAACATCAAGAAGCTCCAAAGTGCAGGTAGAAAATAACCCTGTGCATGGGTAAAGTTGCTAAGTTGAAATTCCTTTTAATTGATTTTACTCAGAGACTAGTGAGGCTAACAGAGGTTGCAAAATCTCTAGTAACTTTTCTGATTTCTCTCCTCTTCTTCCCCAGCTCCTTTGTATTTGTAGTATGGCTTTATGGACCGCTCCAGGGAAGCCAGGGGTGGAGAGATGTGAGGCTTTCTAGTTCAAGGTGGAGTACTTTTAGCATTAGTGATCCAGTCTACTGCTAGCAGAGGACCTGGCAGGTTGTGTGCATTGACATAGCTATAACGAAGGTAGTTCCAAAGTACTTTCCTACCTAGTGTTTCAAGATCATGACTCTTTTCCTGACTTTTCATTAATTCAAGACATCATAATTGATTATATAGTAAAAACTGTTCTGATACCCATCTGGCAGTCTATCCAAACTCCTCCTGTCCTCTCAGAATATCATGGAATCTCATGCCCATTGTTCATGCTAATGGTGATTTTTGCTCTTTCTTTTCAAAGATTTAACCTCTGGGACAGTGCCCCTGAAGATATATTCAGGGGACTTGATGGTGGGAGAAACAAGTGTCACTTACCATACTGACATGGAGGAAATCAGCAATCTGTTGGCTAATGCAGCCAACCCTGTACAGTTCATGTGCCAGGTAAGGACTTCAGCAAACAGCTGCTTTGGAAACCAGCTCTTTCAGAGGCTAGACAAGTAGGCATAAGCAAAAGTGCTTACCATGAAGTAGCTCTTCTGAAATGAAGACATGCAAGGTTATTTAGGGATTTTCACCTAACTCTAATATCCCCTTTTATTGAAAGCATGGGTGTTTTTTCTATCTCTGGAGTGCATAGCTGCCTAAGGTGAGTCAGGTTATCAAACTAAGAAAAAAAAATGCGGTCAATCAACACCCACAGTTAGACCTTGATGACTTCAAAAGATTGGAATTACAGAAGTTGATATAACAGAAAGTACCACAAAGAAATAAATTGTTTTGGAATTTGCACCTAGGGGTTATTAAAAAAATAAAAATGTAAATAGTAGAAATGATTCCTATTAGCTGGAGGAAGCAGAGTAGCATAAAACAATATGTTGATTCTTAACACTTACTTTTTCAATACAACCACTCAGTTTTCCTATTCTGTTTTGTTCAGTTGGGGTACCTGAACCCTATTAGAGGGGTAAAGCTTGCACAAGGAAGTTTTCTGCTATGTTGCCTGTTGCCTGCCTGTGTGTTCCTGATCCCATGATCTGCCATGTAATGGAAGCCTACAGGGTAGGCATACAGAGTAGTCTTGTTAGTCACCAATATACCTGGGGCAGGGGAGCCTGTGTTTCCCTTGCTTTTTAGTTCAAGTTGTGGAGCAGTTGGTACTGGTTGATGCCTCTGCTTGGGGAATATGCCTGCTTCCCAGTGGTAAAGAACCCATTCAAAAGCCAAACCTAGAGCATGTACCAGAACAATTCAAAATGGACTAGTGTATAATTAAAGCAGGAGTGACATTTCATTGGAACAGCTTCAAGAGTAAGTGTATGTACCTGCCAAGAAAGTAGGAACCAAGTTTTCTGTGCCTCCTGTTACATGAATGACTTTCTCATTGCACTCTGTCTTGTGGAGTATACAGTTCTCATCTACTGAGCTTGATGATAACTCTGTTTCTGCACCAGGAAGCTATCCAAGTTCTTTGTTTGATGTGAACATTTCTACCTTCTGTGTACCTACTGTTTTCTGATTGTGTTAAATAATAAAAACACTGTATAAGTCTCACCTTGACTGAATCTCCAGACTCAACCAAACAAAAGTGCTTTCCATTTATCTGTAGGCCTTTAAAATTGTGCCATATAGCATAGAAGCCCTGGACAAACTGTTGACTGAGTCACTCAAGAAGAACATTCCTGCCAGTGGTCTACACCTGTTTGGAATCAACCAGCTGGAAGAAGAAGATATGACAGCAAGTAAGTTTAGAATCTTGGTTTATTTTCATATTTTCTTTGCATCAGTTGTTTTACCTTGACGCACCTTAATGCTACAGTGTGTGGTACCTGCACAGGCTGTCTCAAAAACCTCAGCTCTCAGCCAGAAAGCTTAATTTCTGATGATATCTATAGAAAGGAGATTGCCATTTGAGTCAGGTGACCCTTTTTTTATTACATGTATCATTCTCACTTCCCTGCACTGTGGCAGATGCTATGTGGACAGCTTCAAAACAGAGTGAAAGGATGATGTTTCTCAAATGTCTCCCACGTTTTCTGCTTTGTTCTTCTCTGTCTCATGTGCCATTTCTCCACAGCCCAGTCCTTTTCCCCAAACCCCATAACTCTAAGATACGCAGTGGGCACTGAGAAGTTGGGTTGGCATGCTGTCTTTTTGTAATTATGGTCTAAGAAGCCCTTACAAGTCTGTGATCCTACATACCTCTAAGCTATTACAGCACCGCATTCCCCACTAAAAGGTTATAGGACTTAAGCCTGGAGATGCACGAGATAATTTGTGCAGTTAACTCGATTCTGAAAATGTATATATATATATTTTCAGCGATTTCATGGCTGCTTTGGTCTCTGTGTTTGCTGTGTCTGTTTCTCACCTACTGGATCTGTTGCTACCAGAGAAAATCTTACGTGCTAATGGGCTTCTGTTCTCACAGATCAGAGGGATGAAGAGTTGCCAACACTGCTTCACTTCTCTGCAAGATATGGGCTGAAGAACCTTACTGCCTTGCTGCTTACATGCCCTGGAGCACTGCAGGCCTACAGCGTAGCCAACAAGTATGGCCACTATCCAAACACCATAGCAGAAAAGCATGGCTTTAAGGATCTCCGCCAATTCATTGATGAATATGTGGTAAGAGGAAGCTGAGCAGCCTTTCTGCCTTGTCCCACACCTGGTGTAGCTCTGTCACCAGCTTGGCACTTAGTGTTGCTTCAGCAAGAGTGTTGGGATGATAAAGTGTGTTGTGGTAGGGTGTAGAGCACAGGCATCCAGCCACACTGAAAACTTTCAGGCTGGAGGGTTAATTGTGTCTCTGGAACCAGGGAAGTTCCTGGGGCTATTGCACAGAGCAAGTAAGATGGAAGCAGAGACTGTCATGCTGGCTTCCATTCCTCCACGCATCTGATGAAGTTTCTGCAGGGGTGTGGCTGGTGCCTAGTGTACTCTTCTAGTTCTGATCTTGGGAAAAGAGCCCCTTCATCCAGCTTATTTTAGGGAGTAATATGAGAAGAGAAAATGTTTGGGAAGATACAATTTGAGGTGCTCTCTTATTAGTTGTAGTATGGTCAGGATTGCTTACAAGCTCATTCACAGCTGATCTGTGTAGTCTGCCTGTGTATCTGTTTCAGGTGATAGCCATTTCTCCTTGCATTGGTATAGTTGTCCATTCCCTATTTGTTCTTTCAGGGATCCAAACTGACAATTCATTTCTCTTTGAGCTAACCCCACCCCCAGAAAACAGAACTCTGACTTTTCCAGATTATGACACAGACCTGACTCCAGCTGCACTAAGCAATAGTTTCTGTGCAGTACTTGGGTAGGCATAGAGTTTCTCCTTTTGTTTCAGTTTGAGCTGTTTCTGGCCTGTATGCTTCAAAATAAAAAGGAAGTCCTTGACTCAGGTCACATGAATTCTACTTGCCTTTGCTTTAGGTTGAAAAGTTGTGTTTAATTTTCCTTAACATTGTCTAAGTGCTGGGTGATAGATCTTCCTGCTTTAGAGTGGTTCTGCCTGCCAGTTACTGTAGTATTTAAGCTATTTTAGGAGGCATGGGTAGTTCCTGGACTTGGGCCTTGCTTCTTGAATTTATACATTAGAGATAAATAAAAGTAATTCCATATTCTGAGATCAGGAGGGCTGCAGAAACTGTAAATTGTGTGATCAAAATCTTTGCATCGGGGTAAGTGAGAGATGTGCATAAAGTCCTTCCAACCTCTCATTGCAGTACTGTGCTCCTCTTATATTCTCTCCACCAGCACAGTGACAGAGCTGTGTTAAGAGCAGGTCCTCCTTAGTGACCATGTGCAGCACAGTACAAAGCACACTAATCATCTGCAACAGTGTGACCACTGCAAGGCAGTGACCACTATCACCAGTAGTATGGATGTCTGAAAATCACAGTAAACCCATTTACTCACCTAATTTTCTCTCTGGCAAAGGTTCCTCTGCACCTCTGTAAGAATAGTTTGTTGCATGAACTGCTGGCCTGACCCATTTTGACTGCAGAAGGAAGCATGTGTAGACAGCTTTGGCACACGTGCCCAGTGGATTGAGGGCCCATGAGTCGACATTTGTGGATGGAAGAATATCTCGTTGTATTGCAACTGTTAAGATGGCTGTGCTTGTGACATAATTGGAATTTGGGAAGGAGGATGGGATGAAGCTTTACATTTTGCTTCCTTGTGTGTGATTTGGTGAAGCTCTGCCTTCCCGCCCTGGTCTGTGTTGTAAATGCATAAGAAAGCATTCTGTTCTCCTGGGAATCAGGAGTTGCCTGTATTACATGAACTGCTGCCTGCTATGAGGTTTCCTGTTAATATCACAGAAAGGGGTCTGTGTGCTCCCACTCTGGGTGTCACCTGCTGCTGCTAATGCCAAGAAACTGAAACTAAATCTACATCAAAGCTAAAACTTTGCTATTTTGCAGGTGCTCTGTATGTGATAAGCTTTCCGCCTTATGGTTAGCTATGCGTGCCCCAAAATAGCCTTTGACAAGCATTTGTATTTTTAGAATGAGCTGTGCTTATGTTCTGGGAGTTTGCAGACATTGGGTAGGACATGAATGTGATGGAGTGAGAGGCTATAATGGCTACTCAGAATGTGTCAGCAGCCCTTGTTTCAGCTCTGTTACTTATTAATACAACATAGATCTCCAAAGTTTGTCCCAGATAGCTGTAGTGGGGATTTAAGTCACTTGAGAAACCTTAATCTTTGGGAATGAGCTGTCTTCAGAGTTTTTTTCCATCATTGATGAAAAAGAGAGGTATATTTTGCTTGCTTTTATTCTCTAGACTATTTATTTAAAAGAGACTTGATTTTTTTTTCTTGCCCTCTTTCTTCTCCAGGAAACTGCAGATATGCTAAAGAGTCACATTAAGGAAGAGCTGATGCAAGGCGAGGAGGATGAGTCTGTTTATGAGTCCATGGCTCATCTGTCCACTGATCTGTTAATGAAATGTTCCTTGAATCCAGGCTCTGATGAAGAGCTTTATGAATCCATGGCTGGATTTGCCCCCGGTGCCCCAGAAGATCTTTGTATGTATATTCATAGAATTACAGAATCATGGGAAGGTTTGGGTTAGAAGGTACCTCTAAAGATCACCTACTCCAAGCCCTCTGCAATGGGCAGAGACATCTTTAGATCAGATTGCTCAGAGACCTGTCTCTCTTATACATAGTAGTGCCTCACTTACAGCTTTTCTGCTCTCACCACAAGGAAACTATGCTGCAGTTCTAACATTGGCTGACTGATAAAATTGCTCTATACCTTTTTTTAATTACTAGTGTAAAAGATCAAGAGCTATTTCTTCAGTGTTTCAAGGACTCCTTGAACCCTGAGCAAATAAATTAACATATGGAAATGAGACTAAATTTTCTACCATGTCCTGCTTTTTCCTCCTGAGGACTGGGTACCTAGGCATATTCTGACACTGACAGCTAAATAACTAAATAAACACTATGTAAGATGTGATTTTACTGACAACTGGGAAACTGAAAAACAAGAGCTGAGGTTCTATCTCTTGAGAGCAAAAGAAAGCAAACATCTAGAAATATGTGTACCCAAAAGATTATAAATGAAAAAGTCATTATACTAATCTCCTTGGTTTATTGCTAAAAATAAAGAGCTAATTCTGATAAATATGCATATGTTTAACCTTTTCATTATTGCATTGATATTCAGTGAGGCCAATTGAAAATATCAGATTAAGTACCTATGTTAAGCAATTGTAAATTTGCTGTTCTTATTCACCTGTTTGGTCTGACTCCATCCCACTGGTCTGTTTTATGATTCCCATAATGAGCATCAAATTTAGCTTCTTTTATTTTAAGTACCTCCTTAAGGTACTTAAGGACTTCTAGTGTTTCTGCAGTTTTTAAGTTTACTGCTTCAGTGAAAAGGCTTTCTTTTTGAAACACTTGTGTTTATGGGCTATATTTGTCTTGGGCTGTTTTTCTCCTCTTTTCAATTAAATGATACTATAAAACACATTTTTGTTGATTATGGAGTCCAGATAACTGTGTTGGTTCTTTCCTTGAAATCATAAACTCTTTCCTGCTAAGTGTTGTTGGCCACTGCAGGGATGGTTTTCCTATCAAGACCAGGATTATTCTGCCTTCAGGTGGAGATAAGCAGTAAATCAGGTTGGACTTGTATGGAACAAAGCTGCTTTTGTTTGCAGTAATGAAAGTTAGAGTTTCTAGACGCTTGGTAGGTCTGCCTGTCATCAGTGCACTTCTGAATGGGGTTGATTCACTAAGCCTGTGGAGGGTTAAAAAACAAGCTCAACACTACTAAACCAAACTTCCCTTCTTCGAGGTCTGAAATGCCCAGATCTCCCAGAAACTATGCACAGAATTTTCCTGGAAATGGAGCTCCCTTTAATTTAGCACTTTTGAACTGGACTCTGAAAAGCCTTTCTTTCCTGCTTCTTATGGACTTCTAGTGTGTCGCCTTTACACACAAAGCTCTGCTGCCTTCTATTCAGGAGTCTTTTATTCAAATTCTCTGTTTTCCTTACCTGGTCTGTTAGCCTTTGCCTGAAGAGTATTAGCAAGTTTGTCTGAACAGTGCTTAAAATCTACCTATATTGTAACAAATAAGTTTAAATTGGCACAGTTCTCAGCACTTAGATCGATTCTCTCAAACTGAAAGTGTTTCAATATTATTTAGAATACCAGCATACAGGCAAACCCTCCTGTGAATCAGAATGAAATTAATGGCAGTGCTGGCTGGTTTAGAGCTGCCATCACAAATAAAGGGTTTAAGCTTTTGTACTGACTTGAAGGTTTGTGAGGATGGTTCACTAGAAAATCATAATTAATTTCTCTTGAAGTGCTTTTTCTAGGAATTACCCTTATGTGAGTATATATGGCTGTGGTGTAGAGGATAATACCAGGGCTAATTTTGGTGTAGTCGTACTGTGGCAGTGTGCCCCTTTATTGTGATCAAGACGTGCTTCCACCACAGTTTTTCCAAGGCTGATCAAAGGAAGGTTAGATACCACAAGATCAATTTTTCTGGCAGGAACTTGTTTGAGAATAAGGTAACAGAGGACTGGAGCCACTGTAATGAGTTAGAACTATTTCATATTCTCACATGTAACCCAAACTATCTAGTTTACATAGGAGTAGATCTATGACATAGAAATAGATATGCCTCAAAAATTCACTTATATCAATAAGCCTCAGCAGTCCATTTATATCTCTTGTTTTTAAGATCATAGGAACATGCTTACCTAACATTTTCTTTTCATTTTAAGATTAGTTTTAGCATACAATGAGGTTGACCTTCTTCTTTAAAATCAGAATTCTTTATGTCAAAATGCTGAATTAACAAAGCACCTTATTGTTTGCTGTCAGTCTTTCCTCAATACTGAATTGTCATCTGACCCTCTAAACACTTCCCAGATCTAAGCAATTAACTCAGCCAACTATTTTGACTTTATTCCAATAAATAAAACAAACTATCTTATGTGTCATGGGAAAATTACCTTTAATGTCTTGTTTTTCCAAGTTACACAGTTTCCTCTCAGGAGCACTCTACAGAGACCAAAACTTTCACCTGGCCAATGCACACTCAAAAATAGCCAAAACTCAGTGCCTGCTTGAAACCTAGTCAGAACTTCTCAATAGCATTTTTAATCATACTCAAGTGCAAGCATCAGGCAGCTGGAAAAAAATTGTGGAGCGTAGACTGAACATAGCAACTTAGAAGGGTTTTTTGGGGAAAACGTCTGGTGATTCGCCCAGCTTCTTTGATTGTCATCATAAAGTAAAGGTCCAGTTTATTATATCACATTACATCATTCCATGTATTGAATGATATAATTAACAGGTGCATCTTTCTGGGGATTTCTTTCAGATGTAGAGATGCTTCAATCCAAGCCAGACACTGCAGTTGCTGGAGATGAAGTTTCTATAACTACAAAAGACTCGATGCTCCGCAAGTTTTTAGAAGGTGAGACCTATTTTGAGGGATGGATGGCAGTAGCACAGTTAAAGCAATTAAATAGAACAACTGAGATTTCTTCATGACCTCTTCGGGATAGAAGGTAGTCCACTACTGGCTTTTTTTCAGAGAAAAAACTAGTTCTCTGTAGTACTGTGTAGACCATCACACATAGCTTTTGGAAACCATTGTTCTGTTTGATTTGTTCACTATTAAAGTATGTTAATTAACTGAAATTGATTAAATAACTGTTTCTCAAATTCTTAAAGAGGGTTAGGAGATTTTTCACTATTTCTTCAAAACAGATGGTACAGGCATAGTGGCAAACTGTTACACGCTACTAGATGTTAATGACTTTATCAAGTCCTGTCATGCAGGTCTTTGTTACATTTAAGGTACTGCAAAAGTGCATGGTTTTGGCTGTGAAATGGCCAACTTGATAAGAATGTGGTACATAATGCATCACATTCAGGGATGGTTCACATGAGGGAATCAGTGTTCAGCGAAGTGGCCAGGCTGCTTTCTGACAAACTCTGCTCTGTTGTAGGTGGTAGCATGGATGTGCCAGATTCTGAGGAAGGAGGTCATGAGCAGTATGGTGAAGATGTGTACTACTCCGTGGAACAAGACCCTTTTCCACAGGAAATGGCTAACAGGCCTCCAGTTCCTGTTCCAAGACCAGAATCTAGCTCTCCACAGCCAGACAATGAGCTGTACATCTCCAAAAGTGAGTTGGTTGCCAGTGGAAATGGAGACCAGTTAACTGTAGAATGGCATTGACATGGGCTCCAGTTGCCAAATAAATACCAGGATCCCTGGATTATTTGACTCTGGAGTTAGGTTGCCTTTGGGATCCAATTCCATATCTGTTTATTCATCTTTTACATACCCTGAAAATGTGGGGATGTTATATCCCAAGATCTTGGCCTAAGCTTACTCTTCGTGAAAGCAGTAGCATGACAGATTACCCCCAAACGGTATAAACAAATCCAACTAAACAGGAAAGACCCTGATATTATAAGGACATGATCAGGCTAATAAATTGAGACATTGCTGATCTGTAATGGTATCATTGATTCAACTGCATTTGTGTAGGACATGATTTTATACCTCAATGCCTCCCTCTGAGGTGGGGTTTTATTGAAATTGAAGAAGATTGTTCTCCTTAGTTCATTAGGTAGCTTTGGAAATCTTGATCATATATTGTGGACATTCTAACAAGAACCACAATGACATTTGAGTGAGTAATTTCAGTGACTTCTTCCCACTGTGACAGGACTATGGAGGAATTTCTCTTAGATTTCTCTTAGAGGTGGTTGAGGTCAATGAAAAGGGAATTCTACTGTACAAATCTTTATTTTTTTCAATGGGCTTAGAAGGACAACAGAAGTTGTGATGAGGTGCAGAATTGTGTATGCTTGCCATCTTCACCCTTGCTATTTCTGTCTTCATGAAATGCATTTCAGTATCTAAAGAATGTTTCTTTTGCAGTTTTTGCACAGAAGGCTCAAAGACCTGAGAATCTTTATGTCCCTAGAGGAAGGGTTAAGAAAGGTAAGGCAGAAGTTCACCCTGAAAGTCCTGTTAGTAATCCAGAAGCAGATCTGTTACGGTAGCTCCTTTGTGTGAAATATGACAGAATAGAATGTTTTGCAAAGCTCTGGGGGTAACAGTCCTCTATGAATGACACAGTCTTTTTGACCTTTTGTGACACTGGAAACTTTTATAAGTGCAGAGTATGAGGGGAGCACATCTCATGTCTTGGGAACTCTTCTTTCTATTACAACTGAGTTAGAAAATGGCAACATCAGCAGAATGAGTTTTCGGTTTCTGGGCTTAAACTACATAGATTATCTAGATAGAGTCTAGCTTTGTGACTGTTAAGGTAAAAGCTCTCTCCTGTGAATTGCTGATGAAGCAGGGCACTTTAAGGAATATGTTTTATGCTCTTTACTTAAATTACATTTTTAAGAGCAGAGCTTATCCCTGGGATATATTTGTATAAAGGCTACCTCTCAGGTGGGCTTTTAGACCTGAGAAATAGTAGAATGACCTAAGAAGAAAACACTTCTTAGGTAGTCTGCACTACTTTTTTTTTTTTTTTTTTTTTTTTTTTTTTTTTTTTTTTTTAAATGTCTGCTGGGTCAAGAGTGCTTGATCTCTTTGTATTCAGTGAAGAAGGTAGATGCTACAAGTTTAATAATATTTTTGCTGGTGTTCTCTCTTCAGAGACAATAGTCAGGCCTGTAAGGGACCTGTCTCAATCAAGTATCTATGATCCATTTGCTGGAATGAAAACCCCAGGTCAGCGGCAGCTGATTACATTACAGGAGCAAGTGAAAATGGGCATGCTCACTGTGGATGAAGCTGTACTTCATTTTAAGGAGTGGCAACTGAACCAGAAAAAGAGATCAGAATCATTCCGGTTCCAGCAGGTACAGACTTACACTACTGTTTAAGAAATACAGCTGTCTCTCTAGGTAGATGTCACAAGCTTCTCAGTGTGGGTACATCTTTTTCCTGGTTGGAGCAGGAAGACAGCTAACATAGTTCCCCAGCCAGCAGAGTTCTTTCCTGACATGGGGTAGCTGTTGTCAGTAAGCAGCAATTGGTTTTACAGATCTGTTTGTCTTGCAGTAATATTGTCAGTTTTTGAAGACCTGTATACAAGGAATTGGATCAAATCCAGTTGGCTAAATCACCTTTCTAGAGGTCACCTAGCACCTACCTGGTGGCAGGGGACTTCTGTGATGAACATGTAATTTGTTGGTTCTCATCCATTTCAGATCAGTGACGATTCTGTGTCCCAGATGGTGTATTGGCTGTCAAGTCCTAGTTGTTAGATGATCTGATTTCTCCAATTGTTTGTTGATAACTGCAGGACTGTTCTTTGCAGCTGCACAAGGTCTAGCAACGGCTGTTAGTAAATGCACAATGTTTGGGTGGCTTAACAGAAAGAGGGAGTCATTTTGTTGGCAGCAGTGACATAATGACTAGTGGAACTATTAGTTACAGTTTAAAATTTTCATTTTCATGTTAGAGTGAGGCTCCCTCTTTAAAACCACTGGCTGCTTCTTTTGGAGCCTTTTGTTCATGCTGTGGCAGTCTGGTCTCCAGTGGATGAGGTTTTGGAAGTTGTCAGAACAAAGGCAAGGCTTTTCTCCTCCTGGTTCTCACTCGGAAATGTCCTCTCTACCCAGAAATAGTCAGAGGAGTCCCTTCTTCTACCAGAGAAGAGCACAGTGCTACTTAAGTAAATCGCTGTAGAAGAGACAA
Source organism: Parus major (assembly GCF_001522545.3). NCBI lineage: Eukaryota > Metazoa > Chordata > Aves > Passeriformes > Paridae > Parus > Parus major. Next base: position 12,096,954 of record NC_031775.1, on the reverse strand, counting down.
AGTGGCATGCTCTGTGCCCCATGCCATGAGCAGCTTTTAAAGTCTCTGCTCTGAATTTTGCTTCATGGTACAGCAGTTGCTTCATCTGCTTCTCTACCTGTCCAGGGGTTTCTAGTCTCAGATCTGTACATATTTCCCTGCTGAAAAAAGTTGTCTTTTTTCTCCCTACCTTTTTGTACTGTAAGGTGTAATATGCTGCCACACAATGGTGAAGAGTCTTTGCTCCCAGTTACATTTCTTCACTGGGGATATCCTGAATTCTGAGTTGTACTCACACTCTGGGATGCATGGCAACCTTTCCTGTCCATGTATTCAGAATTCATTAGTACAGAAAGCATTGTGCAGTTACTTGATTGTGGGTCTTGTTTCTGTGCCAGTATCGCAATGCAAACAGAAAATACAGGGAGTTCTAAACCCAGTCTGCTGCTTATCTGCAACTGCCCATGAGTATGTGAACTTGACCTTAACATACATAATGAACGTCAGAAAAAAGTTGGCTTCTGAAAGACACACATGGGTTTCTGAAAGGAATAGATTAAAACCTGTTGACATGGTTTGGACTTCAGCCAGGTCTAGCAAGCTTTGTCACAGCTTTCCTGAAAAGTTAGCTAAAATATAATACTGGTTTTTGTCAGAAAGCTTCTCATCTTCCTTTATCCAAAGTCCTGAATATCTTGTGATGTTTTTAGGAAAATCTGAAACGTCTACGAGACAGCATAACCAGGAGGCAAATGGAGAAGCAAAAAAAAGACAAAAGTGCAGGTAAAAGTCTTTGATTCTGATATTCTCTGGTAATGAAGCAGCTGACCATATTAACATGCTCTTCAGGCAGTTGTGTGTCAGTGTATATTGTGGTTCTGTGATATTTTAATATACACATCCATGTGCCAGTTGGCAAAAACTTAGGGAAGCTGCTTTGCTCCTTACTTTCACAGCCAAGAAAAGGATGCTCACATCTGTGGAGTGTATCTTGATTCATTCATGTAAAGTTGTCATTATACTTATGCAATTGTGTTTAACTCTGTCCTTAAGTGCAGAACTGGCTCTTGGAGGCTGTAATTGCATAGACCTTTCTGAGCTGTTAATTTTCCCTTCCAGATTTGGAAATTACAGTACCCATTCGACATTCTCTTAATACTTTTGGGAAGCCAGAATGTGGAATATATGAATATACCCCCAGGAAAAATGTTTTTCCACAAAAAAAGGAGTTAAAACGAGGAGACTGGAAAACAGAAAGCACATCCAGCACAACAAGTAAGCAAGTTCTGAGTGTCAGCATCCCTGCAGGAAAGCTGGATGGAACACACTTCGCATGCCTGACCCTGGAGTCAACCCAGGGGACAGGATTTCTGTTCTTGAACCCCAGCATTGACAATGCCACCTCAAATCTTGCATGCCTCAGGCCAGCTGTTCTCAAAACTGTAAAAGCAAGTCCAGGTGTGCATCAAGTGGTTTGGGCATCTTTTGTCTGCATCTCTGCAGGAGGAGAACCTGAAAGCTGAGCTTAAGATGCTCTTGAGCCTTCTCAGGGAAAGCACACCACCTATCTTCAGTTATTAGATGGCAGCTGCTCTCTTCTTGGAAAGGATGCTCCCATGCTGTGACTGCCAGCAGGCTGTGTGCTCTTCTGGCCTGAAGGGCAGTTATATTTCAGGCTGGAAACCAGTCTCTACGTGCTGTTTCTTCAATTGTTTTACATAAAGGACAGCATTTTTCATTGGTAACTGTGGGACCTCTTGAGTGACTTCAGCAGTCTGCACATGCTTTTCATTACGTTTAATTGTGCAAATTAAATCCCTGCATTCTTGCTTTTACTGCAGACTGAGCATGCTATTTTTGCAGAAATCATTTAGGATCAATTTGGTCCTTTGAAAGGAAACCTGACTTCCTGTGAGGTTACTATGTTAGTGACTCTTGGCATGATGCCACTGGCATACATCCAGAATAGGTGTCAGAGGCAGGGCTGGCTGGCTGGCTGAGCCAGTAACTTGCATACAGGTACATGTGAGAAGTGTTAACAAGTCTGCAGAGCTCGCTGTGTGCAGCTTGGTGCTCTTTCTCATGGTGTGATTGTGAGAATGGACCCTACCACAGTATTTAGCACTCTTAAGTGCTGCTGTTTGCACCAGCTGATGAAACTTAGCAGGGGGGGACTGCATCTTAGAAGAAAACCTCTCTAGCCACCATTTCAGTGTAGAGGTTTCTGAATATTAGTGTCACAGTATTTCATAGCCCTATAGAATGTTATCTATTTATGATTGAAACCAGCCATAGCAGTGTAGGATATGTGTGTGAGTTGCTGTCACTTTTGGAGTTGGCATGACTAATTGCAAAAACAATCTCGACTCTGAATCCATGACAGTTAAATGGGTTTACATAGATGTGTGCTGAAGATTGTTTGAACAAACTTGTTTTCAGCTTGGGAACAGACTAGGAAATTTTCCTGTGATGAGTGAGGATTGTTGTAAGAGGGGGTAGTAAACAATTATTTATTTGTAACAATAACTTCTTAAGCAGTCACTCCAGGAATGAATATGTGACAGTGCTCAGAGCCATCTATCTTCATGCAGTTGTTAAAGATATGGGGACTGATAATTTAATTTAAATGTACGTAAGTGTTGAGTGTGTAACCCTTGTGAAAATACTTGCCTGACTTGCCAGATGATATTGGTATTGGATCTTTTCAGCTGGATTATGGTTTGTGAGTATTTAACCAGAAGACTGGATAAAGAAAGATAAGGCAGAAATCTTCTAGGAAGAAAGCATAATTGAATGGCTTGGTCCTGTGGTTTGTGTTGTATGAAATGTTGTTATTTGGATCCTGAACACAGGAAAAAAGCCAGTGAAAATAAACAAATCTAAACAAGCATTATGTGTGCAAGAATTAAGCATGAGGTTAGAAAGAGCCCTGAGTTAGGGATTTGCTGTTAAATCCATCAGGGTTTATTAATCATTTTTTGTCTTGCTTACTCCAGGTAGTGCAAGTAACCGCTCCAGCACTCGGAGTATATTGAGTGTCAGCAGTGGGATGGAAGGGGACAGTGAGGTAAGCTCTGTGTACTGCTGTGTACTGTTCTGCTGTCCCTAACTACATGCCTTTGTTTTCATGCAAAAAAAGAGCTCAGAGCTGGCATTGCATTTAGAGAAATGCCAAAACATAGCCACTTCTTTTGTGAAGACACCAAGAACCAAATTATGCTGTTCTGTAAACACTTCTCTTCATTTTGTAGGACAGTGAAGTCCCAGAAACAGCCAGGAGCCACAGCCCAGTTTCTCACCAAGCAGAGAGGCTTCCTTTCCCAGAAAGGCCTCCCAGAGTGCCTCCTCGAGGTGCAAGCAGGTAAAGCTAAAATGCAGCTTAAAATGTGTGCTTTCATTGAATCCATATGGAAGCTTTGGACAGAAAGCAAGGCAGTTAACAAGGCAGAAAGTGAGCGTGTTTTTGAAAAAAATCTACCAGACTGTCAACACGCAGAGTTAAGAATTGTAAGGTCATTGTTTCTTGTCTGTATGTGGAGGAATCTGTTTCCTAGTTGGTAACAAGGCTGTTGCAGTCTTGTCACTGAGGTTCATGCACAGCAAGGGGCAGCACCAGTGAAGCACACAACGCTTGCCACAGTAAGACTGACCCAAGTGGAATCGCATCCTGCCCTTGGCAGATATTCAGTACCTGACCCTCCCGAAAATATCTTCTTGGAAAATACAAAGTGTAGTGCAGGAGGAGGTTCCTTTTGGCATTCTCTTGGACTTTTTTCTTTTTACAAGGTTCTGATCTCTCCAAAGAATATATGTGTACTTGTATTACTGGCCTCAAAGAAAGAACTGCACTGATTTTATAAAAGGTGTTGAGGACTTTTGCCTTGCTTTGATCATAAACTTAAGTAACTTGTAAACATTCCTTTTAGTTCAACCAGTGCAAGTCAATTAAATCTATTCCCCAAAAAGTTCTTTCAGTACAGATACTGATAAAATTCTCCAGCTGTTAAAGCAGTAATTGCCACTGCTGCAATTGCCACTGTTCCACTGGGTGCAACAACAAGGTCTGTGTTGTTGCCTTGGCTTTGGTAAGGATATAGCTGGAATTTATCTGCAGTTAGCTTGAAAAAAGGTTTTGAATCTTTTGATCTCTTTCTATTGCATCTTCATTTCAGGAGAAGCTCCATACTAACAAAGTTTTATTCCAACCAACTATTACAGAATCTCTTTCCAGTAATAGAAGAGTTACTGCAGCAGAAGAGCAGAAGAAATAGCTTGGACAGGAACAGTGCTCTGTCTGTTTGGCATCTGCTCTGTTGCTGAATCAACCTGTTTTTCTTCTTGTGTTACTATTGATGAAACAGTATGCTTATATATGATGTTATTGCATGCAATGTGTTGTTCCAGAACTCTATTTTCTTCTACTTTCACTTGCATTTTCATTCTCTGTCTTTTTATAGGCCTGTAAGCTGTGAAAGCTTTTATCCTCCACCTGTGCCACCAAGAGGTCGCTGAATCTCAACGTCTGTGGAATATGAGATATTTTTTTCTGTTTATATATGTCTTTGTACAGATATTTTTTGGGCTATCTTAAATTATTTATAGGTGGGACCCAAATGATTTCATCCCCTTTATCCTCCCTGAAGCTCTGGTGACTTTTCCCATCATTTTCACAGGGACTTTTTTGCATTCTGTAATTTTTTTTTAGTTGGAAGAATTTTGGTGCTTTGGGGCTTCAAGAAAAGGTGTCATCATTGGGAAGAACTTTGATGTGTGTCTTGGGAGCCCTGCACCAACATGAAGATGCCATTTGATCAAGAAAGCACATGTGTCCTTTTAGGAACTAAGTCCTGATTAGCGTTGTTACCAAACCTCTCAATACAGTCTACCAGGGCTTGACTGGAAAAAATGCTTTAAAACCAAAGAAAATAAGATGTTTGAAAAATGATCATTACAGCAGGGACAGGTGAAAGTATTACTGCTTGGAATAACATTTTGGATACAATTATACTGACCTTTCAGAAAGTAGCATCCCCCTTTAGCAATTGCTATTAAACCATGGGGGGGATGAGAAATTGTCTTCAAGAATGTATCTTGCATACAGCCTTGAAAATGCCTTTCCTTTTCCTGTTCCCTCCCTGAAGAGGACAGAAAAAGGGTTGTGTGTGCTGTATTCACCATGAAAATTCCCAAGATAGCTGGTAAGGGACCTTCTGTATCACAAACCAACTGTACTTAAACCTTTTTCAGGCAGGGTGCAGGTATGGTGTTACAAAATCACATGACTGAGCTCTCAAATTAGAGAAGGAATTGGTGGTATTGCTGTGTTCTGTGTCTTTTACATGTGGTCAGTATAGCAGCAATATGGAAGGCATTTCACTTGATACTCTGGAACAATAGTGAGTCTGCAATTATCAGTGCACACCTCTCACAAACACCAGCTGTATTTTAGCTGGCTGCAGTGAAAACAGACAGCTTGGGGGCTGTACTCTGCTCTACTATTCATTTCTACCAATGTGAACCTGCAGCAGTTATGTCCAGCCTTTTTCTGCCTGAGGGTTTACAAACTTAAGGAAGCTTCCTGGTTTAACTCTCTTCCAGGCCTTAAAATCTTCTGTGCATATCCCAACCCTTGGGAGACAGATTTAAGGCTCTGGTTGTCTGTGAGTGACACAGATAGGAATTCTGCGAGATAACATTCAGGGCAGATAATTAAACTTCATTACATACTTTGTTTTCAGGGATGAAAGAGGGGGAATGGCTTGAAAATCAGCATCTGTTTTAGGTGATCTCTCTGGTATAGGTAGGACATGTAGAGCTTCTGTCTGATCATGTCAGCTCTCCTTCATCTGTAGAAGAGCAGGTTTGCTTTTTCTCATTGTAGCCAGGGGGGAAGGGTGAAGTGAGAGCTGCTTTCCTTTGCTCTTCTTGGAATGAAACATGGTTTCCAGCAGTATTAGCTCACATTGGAAGGAGGGAAGGAGGTTTTGGTGCTGAAATGAGGAAAATAGTGGCAAGGATAGGTGAAGAAATTAGGGATAAAAGAGATAAACCAAAAGAAGAAATTCAGGAGCTTGATTGTTTTCAGTTGCCACATATTCTGGTTTGCACACAGCTCCCTAGTTTTGCTCAAAATTTCCCTATCTTCTTGGTACTGACTGCAGCTGTGCCCTTGGACCTGTGATGTGGTAAGAGGAATTTGTCTGCTTTCACATCTGCCAGGTACAACATAAAGTAGAATTGTAGGATGTGGGTAAAACTGTAATAAGGCAGAAAATGAAGAGCAAATTATGTGTATCATGCAAATTTTCTTTCCGCACTCTTGGACTGAAGCAGCCCAGGGATCCATCTTTCCAAGCTGGTTTTAATTCTGCATCCTCTCCATGTTATAGCCAAGTTTCTTCTATGGGAGGGATTTTGCCTTTAAAGAATCCTAATACCATGGTTGTGAGCTGGATATTTATTGTTTGTGCTGTGGAAAGATAGTTATATCTGAATCCCAGAAAAGCAGCTCATAAGTAGCATTTCAGTCCCTTTCCCATTTGAGACTTAGATACTTCATTGCTCTGACCTGACCTATCACATAAAGCCTAATGCTGGTGGGGTTCTGGTTTGAAGGAGAGGTGAGCTGGGAAAAGTGAGCCAAACTATAAATGCAGTCTGTTCAGGCCCCTTCTGCACTACTTAAGATAGGGGAATTGAAGCTGTAGTTTCAGGTGTTCCTGTCTCACTGTTGCTAGATTAGTGAGGGATCTCAGTAACCAACAACCACTGCAAGACTCTCACCCTATCAAGGAAAAAAGGAACCACACTAAAATGTCTTTACTGTTTGATGCAGGTGAACAATTGGATGCAGACATGTCTTTCAAGCCTTTTACAGGCCAACAGTTATGCACTTGCTCAGCCACCAAAATCTGTGTTCCACATAGGTTGGATTCATCTAGTTGCTTTCAGCCTCTTGCATTTCAATGTATGAAGCCCCTGTATCTGTATTTTGTGCTGGTGAGCCTGTGGTGTGTGTTGTTTGCACCCAGGATGAGAGATACACTGAATCTGAAGACTGGAAGAGACCAGAGAAGAAAACAGCATACGTGCAGATTGCTGGTTACTTGAGGAAGTGCTTGGGAGGGAAAGGGAACAGTGTTTCTGATGCATATTAGAGTTCAAGGACTGAACAGATAATAAAATCACTTGTAAAATTTTAAGTGGTCTGGCCAATTATAGGGACATCAACTAAACCGCCAAACTCAGGTGCCAGCTGGCAGGCCTGGGGAAGTGTTTGTTCTTTGTACAGCATGCCTTGCAAACCCTGCTGCAGCAGATGGCTCTGCTTGGCCCTGTTGCTGACTGAGAGACTTAAGTACTGAATAAACTGAAGATGCTGAAGTCTCCTCTCTGTGTCTCCCAAGGGTAAGCTACTCTATTTTGGACTGAGATGCTGTGACTGGAAAGAAACATATGGTGTTATCAAAACTGTCTAGGTTCTCTTTTTTTTTGGTCTGTATGTGTGTGTGTAATACAAGCATGGCTTTTGCATGGGTTTTTGTATCTCTGCAGTGACCTTGCTTCTACTGAAACAGTGCATGCACTACCTCCTGAATCTCTGGGAAAGGCTTCACTCATATAAATGTACCATGTGAAATATGTTCAGGGAAGGTAGACAGAATGTGTAAAACCACATGCTTTAGCATAGGTATGATGCTAACAGGGAAATCTGTTTTCTGTGTCATTCTACAAAGCATGGATGACACGCAACGGCAGGGAGTCCCTGCTCATGTCATGTGTTCTGTCTGCTTATTTGTTGTCTCTCTTTGAGACGCTATAGCCCTCCCTACTTTTTAAAAAGAATATATATGATAGCTTTTGACATTTTTTACTGTATTTCTTTAATTTAAAAGTCGTCTGATGGATCAATGTTCAATACCATGAGCTTTTTGGATTGGGGGCTTTGTTTGGTTTCAGTTTTTTACTGTGGACTTCTTCTTTGAGGTAGGTCCATGTTTGGAGGAAGGTTTGTGGGCTTTGTCTTAGCCAGCACTGACAGAAAACTTGTCCTGAACAAGGTCCAGGTGCGGCTGTGCTGCCTCAGCGCCTGGTCTGGGCCCCTGCGGCTCTGTGCGCTCCTGCTGCTTGTGTGAGGGGCATAGAGAATGGGCCTGTGTATTTCACACAATCACAGACCCGATGAGCTTGGAAAAGATCTCTGAGAGCGTCGAGTCCAACCTCTGCCTGAACATCACCATATCAAGTAGACCACGTCCAGTCTTTCCTTAAACACCTCCAGGGCCAGTGACCACCACCTCCCTTGGCAGCCCCTTCCAATGTTTGATCGACCATTCCATGAAGAAATTGCGCCTAGTGTCCAAGCTTGAGGCCATGTCCTCTTTTCCTGTCACCGGTTCCCTGGGAGAAAACACCGCTGGAGCCTCCCTTCAGGCAGTTGTAGAGAGTGATAAGGGTCTCCCCTAAGCCTCTCCCTCTCCATGCTCAACAGCTGTCCTGCTGCTCCCAGGACTTGCGCTCCAGAACTTACTTCTCCACAGCCCAGCGTCCCGCTTTCCCAAATGCCTTCAGATTATTTTATAGATCAAAATTAAATATCAATTACAATTCCACCTCGTAAGAGCGGCGCTCCCATGCGCTCCTGCTGGCCGCGGTGTGTGCCAGCCCCGCGGGGCGCGGGCAGCCCGGGTCCCGCCCGGCCGCGCTCTGTGCCCGCCCGCG